>NC_133326.1:601745735-602045735 GCF_042186555.1 Aquarana catesbeiana | reverse complement strand
CCTCCCCACCTGGTCATATACCCCTTCATCTGGTCATATACTCCTTCATCTGGTCATATACCCCCTCATCTGGTCATATACCCCCCGCCTAGTCATATACCACCCCACCTGGTCATATACCCCCCCCCACCTGGTCATATACCCCCTCAGCTGCTCATATACCCCCCCGACCTGGTCATATACCCCCCACCTAATCATATACCCCCTCATCTGGTCATATACCCCCCCACCTAATCATATACCCCCTCATCTGGTCATATACCCTCCCCACGTGGTCATATACCCCCCCACCTAATCGTATACCCCTCATCTAGTCATATACCCTCCCCACCTGGTCATATATTCCCCACCTGGTCATATACCCCCTCCCCTGGTCATAAACCCCCTACCTAATCATATATCCCCTCACCTGGTCATATACCCCCTCACCTGGTCATATACCCCACCACCTGGTCATATACCCCCGCTTCTGTTCATCATATACCCCCTGCTCCTGGTCATACATCTCCCCACCTGGTCATATACCCCCCACCTGGTCATATACCCCAGCTCCTGTTCATCATATACCCCCCCACCTGGTCATATACCCCAGCTCCTGTTCATCATATACCCCCCCACCTGGTCATATACCCCCACCCCTGTTCATCATATACCCCCCGCTCCTGGTCATATACCCCCCACCTGGTCATATACCCCCCCACCTGGTCATATACCCCCCCACCTGAGTGGGCCCCCAAAAAGCTCAATGACCATTATTAGCCCCGAGTCCCAAGGCCTGGGGTTGGTCAGGAAGTTGGGGCTATTGGCCGCCTGTTTTTGTGCGCGTTTGCAAAATTAAAGTGGGCGGTCTAAATGAAGTCCAGGGCCAAATTTTTGTTCCAGTCCAGCCCTGAATACAATGCTTAGTGTATCTTACAGCGATAAAACAGACAAGTAATCACACATGTACAGGGCAAGTTTATAGTAGTGCTAAAGAAATGATTGACCTTTGAGGATGAAGGATAGTGCAACTAACAAAACAAACAACTCAAATTAAGCGAGGCAGCAAAAAAAAAAAAGGTGAAAAAAACACAGGGTAGGTGGGGGGAGGAGCAATGCAGAAAGAAGAGGGGAGGGGAAATATAGAGCCCAAATATACATGTTGGTATCCTAGACAGTAGGCATAGTGCAAAATAACGTGCAGTCAGTTAATAGTCTCAGGTGGAGATCCAAGGAGCCCAAACCTTATCATATTTCCACTTACACCCTCTATTCATACAGTCAGGTCCATAAATATTGGGACATCGACACAATTCTAATCCTTTTGGCTCTATACACCACCACAATGGATTTAAAATTAAACGAACAAGATGTGCATCAACTGCAGACTTTCAGCTTTAATTTGAGGGTATTTACATCCAAATCAGGTGAACTGTGTAGGAATTACAACAGTTTGTATATGTGCCTCACACTTTTTAAGGGACCAAAAGTAATGGGACAATTGGCTGCTCAGCTGTTCCATGGCCAGGTGTGTGTTATTCCCTCATTATCGCATTTACAAGGAGCAGGTAAAAGGTCCAGAGTTCATTTCAAGTGTGCTATTTGCATTTGGAATCTGTTGCTGTCAACTCTCAATATGAGATCCAAAGAGCTGTCACTATCAGTGAAGCAAGCCATCATTAGGCTAAAAAAACAAAACAAACCCATCAGAGAGATAGCAAAAACATTAGGTGTGCCCAAATCAACTGTTTGGAACATACTTAAAAAGAAAGAACGCACCGGTGAGCTTAGCAACACCGGAAGACCACGGAAAACAACTGTGGTGGATGACCGAAAAATTATTTCCCTGGTGAAGAAAACACCCTTCACAACAGTTGGCCAGATCAGGAACACTCTCCAGGAGGTAGGTGTATGTGTGTCAAAGTCAACAATCAAGAGAAGACTTCACCAGAGTGAATACAGAGGGTTCACCACAAGATGTAAACCATTGGTGAGCCTCAAAAACAGGAAGGCCAGATTAGAGTTTGACAAACAACATCTAAAAAAGCCTTCACAGTTCTGGAACAACATCCTATGGACAGATGAGACCAAGATCAACTTGTACCAGAGTGATGGGAAGAGAAGAGTATGGAGAAGGAAAGGAACTGCTCATTATCCAAAGCATACCACCTCATCAGTGAAGCATGGTGATGGTGGTGTCATGGCGTGAGCTTGTATGGCTGCCAATGGAACTAGTTCTGTTGTATTTATTGATGATGTGACTGCTGACAAAAGCAACAGGATGAATTCTGAAGTGTTTCCAGCAATATTATCTGCTTATATTCAGCAAAATGCTTCAGAACTAATTGGACAGAGCTTCACAGTGCAGATGGACAATGAACCGAAGCATACTGCGAAAGCAACCAAAGAGTTTATTAAGGGAAAGAAGTGGAATGTAATGCAATGGCCAAGTCAATCACCTGACCTGAATCCGATTGAGCATGCATTTTACTTGCTGAAGACAAAACTGAAGGGAAAATGCCCCAAGAACAAGCAGGAATTGAAGACAGTTGCAGTAGAGGCCTGGCAGAGCATCACCAGGGATAAAACCCAGCATCTGGTGATGTCTATGTGTTCCAGACTTCAGGCTGTAATTGACTGCAAAGGATTTGCAACCAAGTATTAAAAAGTGAAAGTTTGATGGATGATTGTTAATCTGTCCCATTACTTTTGGTCCCTTAAAAAGTGGGAGGCACATATACAAACTTTTGTAATTCCTACACCGTTCACCTGATTTGGATGTAAATACCCTAAAATTAAAGCTGAAAGTCTGCAGTTAAAGCACATTTTGTTTGTTTTTTTATCAAATCCATTGTGGTGGTGTATAGAGCCAAAAAGATTAGAATTGTGTCGATGTCCCAATATTTATGGACCTGACTGTATATGTGATTTGTACATGGGCAGGGCTGCATCTATCAGCGCTTACCAGGAGGAGAACTATGCATTTTTTTGTGCGTTTTCAGTTTTGCAGAAACACACTACAGTCCATTTAACATGGTTTCCTATGGGTCACGTTCACATCTGTGCATTTTATGGAAAGAGCCAGGGACTTTTTTCTGGTTTTTGGTTCCATAGACTTCAATGGATCAAAAACGTGTATTGAAAAAACACAAAATGCACCTGGAATATGCAAGCTGCATAGGTATGAACCAGGCCTAAGGGACTAGGAATGTTAGGGAAATGTTTGCACTTTATGTTGGACTGTCATCTGTCTTTGTCATCATGTTAATTAATTTAAAGGGGTTGTATAACCGCACAAATTTTTTTTTTTTTTTTTTTAAACCTGTAAGGCAAAAGGCATAATGAACTAGTATGCACCACATACTAGCTCTTTATGAAATACTTAACTTAGAACGAAGTGTCAGCAGCTGATCTTGGTCCATGCCAAGGGAGCAGACATTTCTCCTCGGCGTGTCTTCTGGTTGATGTCGTCACTCCCACACATATGCCTGGGAGACTTCTTTCCAGTGTTCTGCCGAGAAAGTTCCTCTCGGCAGATAAGGACCCCCATCTACTGCGCAGGCGCAGCGCCTGCGCAGTAGGAGCCGGCGGAAATAGCCGAAGCGAAATACAGAAGAAATCAGCTGTACACAGCGCCTGTAAGAGGGCCCCTCGCGGGCTCGCTCGCCATGCTTCGGGCACGGCCTCGCTTTGCTCGGCACTTTTTTATTCCCCCTCTAGGTCCACTTGGATGGTGGGACTTCAGCCTGGACCTAGGGCGCAGGCGCCGTGTACAGCTGATTGAAGATTTTCATCTTCGGCTATTTTCGGCGGCTCCCTGGTCATTCGTACTGCGCAAGCGCAGTGCTTGCGCAGTACAGGGGGGAACTTATCCGCCGAGGGAACTTTCTCGGCAAGACACCGGCAAGATGCTGCTGGACCTTCACAGCGCATGCGCCGCTGACGTAAGTGGCTGCTTGCAAAGTGAATATCTCCAAACTGTACAGGTTTAGGAGATATTCATTTTACCTACAGGTAAGCCGTACTATAGGCTTACCTGTGGGTAAAATGAATATCTCCTAAACCTTACTATAGGCTTACCTGTAGGTAAAAACACAAAAAAAGGTTTACATTCACTTTAAGTAAAGCCTTTGAAACTTTGCCTGGTCTGAAGTTACTAAAGGGGTGCAATGCAAGTAACCGGCACACATAGTCAACAGCCCAGGTCACTATTATTATTATTATTATTATTATACAGTATTTATATAGCGCCAACAGTTTACGTAGCGCTTTACAACTTGAGGGTAGACAGTACAAATACAATACCCAAGAAATTCTTTAAGTATGTAAACAGTAAAAAAGGGAGGACAGACCATATTGGCCCCATAAAGAATGAGGAAGGACATCTGGTTACAAAGGATGGGGAGATGGCGAAGGTATTGAATTTATTCTTCTCCTCAGTCTTCACGAGTGAATCGGGGGGCTTCAGTAACCAAAACTGCAGTGTTTATCCTCATGACACAACACAGGAAGCACCTCCATGGTTAACAGAGGACGGAATTAAAATTAGACTTGAGAAACTTAACATTAATAAATCACCGGGACCAGATGGCTTGCATCCGAGGGTACTTAGGGAACTCAGTCAAGTGATTGCCAGACCGTTGTTCCTAATTTTTACAGATAGTCTACTGACTGGAATGGTACCAGCTGATTGGAGAAAAGCCAATGTAGCACCTATATTTAAAAAGGGCCCAAAATACATCCCTGGGAATTACAGACCAGTTAGCCTAACATCGATAGTATGTAAACTCTTGGAGGGGATGATAAGGGACTATATACAGGATTTTAGTAATACGAACGATATCATTAGCAGTAATCAGCATGGATTCATGAAGAATCGTTCTTGCCAAACCAATCTATTAACCTTCTATGAGGAGGTGAGTTGCCATCTAGATAAAGGAAGGCCTGTAGACGTGGTGTATCTGGATTTTGCAAAAGCATTTGACACAGTTCCCCATAAACGTTTACTGTACAAAATAAGGTCTGTTGGCATGGACCATAAGGTGAGTACATGGATTGAAAACTGGCTACAAGGGCGAGTTCAGAGGGTGGTGATAAATGGGGAGTACTCAGAATGGTCAGGGGTGGGTAGTGGGGTGCCCCAGGGTTCTGTGCTGGGACCAATCCTATTTAATTTGTACATAAACGATCTGGAGGATGGGATAAACAGTTCAATCTCTGTATTTGCAGACGATACTAAGCTAAGCAGGGCAATAACTTCTCCACAGGACGTGGAAACCTTGCAAAAAGACCTGAACAAATTAATGGGGTGGGCGACTACATGGCAAATGAGGTTCAATGTAGAAAAATGTAAAATAATGCATTTGGGTGGCAAAAATATGAATGCAATCTATACACTGGGGGGAGAACCTCTGGGGGAATCTAGGATGGAAAAGGACCTGGGGGTCCTAGTGGATGATAGGCTCAGCAATGGCAGGCAATGCCAAGCTGCTGCTAACAAAGCAAACAGAATATTGGCATGCATTAAAAGGGGGATCAACTACAGAGATAAAACGATAATTCTCCCGCTCTACAAGACTCTGGTCCGGCCGCATCTAGAGTATGCGGTCCAGTTCTGGGCACCAGTCCTCAGGAAGGATGTACTGGAAATGGAGCGAGTACAAAGAAGGGCAACAAAGCTAATAAAGGGTCTGGAGGATCTTAGTTATGAGGAAAGGTTGCGAGCACTGAACTTATTCTCTCTGGAGAAGAGACGCTTGAGAGGGGATATGATTTCAATTTACAAATACCGGACTGGTGACCCCTCAATAGGGATAAAACTTTTTTGCAGAAGAGAGTTTACCAAGACTCGTGGCCACTCATTAAAATTAGAAGAAAAGAGGTTTAATCTTAAACTACGTAGAGGGTTCTTTACTGTAAGAGCGGCAAGGATGTGGAATTCCCTTCCACAGGCGGTGGTCTCAGCGGGGAGCATTGATAGCTTCAAGAAACTATTAGATAAGCACCTGAATGACCACAACATACAGGGATATACAATGCAATACTGACACATAATCACACACATAGGTTGGACTTGATGGTGTCTTTTTTCAACCTCACCTACTATGTAACTATGTAACTATATGTAATACAATAGGAATCAGAGGGCCCTGCTCCTTAGAGCTTACAATCTAAGAGAGAAGGTCAAGAGATACAAGAGGTAATAACTATGGGTGATGTGCTGATTGAGAAGATAAATGTAGAGTTGTTAGGTGGGGGCCAGATAGGCTTCTCTGAAGAGATGAGTTTTCAGGGATCGTCTGAAAGTGGATAAAGTAGGAGAAAATCAGACGGATTGGGGTAGAGCATTCCAGAGGATGGGGGAGGCTCTGGAGAAGTCCTGAAGGCGAGCATGGGATGAGGTGACAAGGGAGTTTGAGAGCAGGAGGTCTTGGGAGGAGCGAAGAGAACGATTAGGTTGGTATTTTGTGACTAGGTTAGAGATGTAGCTGGGGGCCAGGTTGTGGATGGCTTTGTAAGTTATAGTTAGTATCTTGAATTTAATTTGGTGACTGAGTGGCAGCCAATGGAGGGATTGACAGAGGGGTGTGGCAGACGCTGAGTGGTTTGTGTGGTGGATGAGCCTGGCAGCAGCGTTCATGACGGACTGAAGTGGGGATAGCCTATTTAGAGGTAAACCAATGAGGAGGGAGTTGCAGTAGTCGAGGCGGGAGATGACCAGGGAGTGGATTAGAAGCTTTGTGGTGTCATTGGTTAGGAAGGGGCGTATCTTGGAGATGTTGCGAAGATTGAGGCGGCAAGTTTTGGATAGTGATAGAATGTGGGGTCGAAAGGTTAGTTCAGAGTCCAGGATTACACCTAGGACCTTGGCGTGGGGAGATGGGTTGATAGTTGAGCCATTGATCTTGACAGGGAAATCAGGGGAAGTGGCACCTGAGCGAGGAAATATCATGAGCTCGGTTTTGGATAGGTTGAGTTTGAGAAAGTGATGTGACATCCAGGCTGATATGTCTGCTAGTAAGTTGGTAATGCGTGAGGAGACAGATGGAGAGAGCTGGGGGGTGGAGAGATAGATTTGGGTGTCGTCAGCGTAGAGATGATATTTAAAGCCGTGGGAGGCAATCAACTGACCCAAGGAGGTGGTGTAGATTGAGAAAAGGAGAGGTCCAAGAACAGAACCTTGGGGGACCCCAACGGAAAAGGGAAGAGGAGAGGAGGAAGTAGAGTTGTAAGTGACACTGAAGGAGCGGTGGGATAGGTAGGATGAGAACCAGCGAAGAGTACAGTCACGGAGACCAAAGGAGTGGAGTTTTTTGAGGAGAAGGGGGTGGTCCACTGTGTCAAAGGCAGCAGTGAGATCCAGGAGAAGTAGTACAGAATAGTGTCCATTGGCTTTAGCCATTAGTAGGTCATTTGAGAGTTTAAGGAGAGCAGTTTCCGTGGAGTGTTGAGGGCGAAAACCGGACTGAAGGGGATCAAGAAGTTTATTCATGGTCAGATGGTCGCTTAGTCGGTTGTAGACCAGTCTTTCAAGAAGTTTGGAGGAGAAGAGAGTAAGGAGATGGGACGTAAGTTGTTGAGATTGGTGGGATCCAGTGAGGGCTTTTTTATGTATGGGGGTGACTAGCGCATGTTTGAGAGAGTTTGGGAAGATGCCACAAGAGAGGGAGAGGTTGAAAATGTGAGTTAGAGAGCGTAGAATCGAGTCAGAGGGTGAGCGTAGCATTTGCGAGGGAACAGGATCCAGGGGGCAAGTGGTTAGATGAGTGCTAGATAAAAGTTTAGCAACCTCAGTAATAGTAGCAGGGTTGAATGAGGGAAGTAATGATTGTGTCTGTGGACATGGGGTGTTGCATGTGGGAGGTTTTTGTGCATTGGTGATCTCCTCATGAATTGTATCAATCTTAGTTTTGAAGTGATTGGCAATCTCCTGGGCAGTGAGTGAGTAGGTGGGTGGAGGCAGTGGAGGACAGAGTAGAGTGTTGAAGGTAGAGAAGAGTTGATGTGGACTGGATGAGAAGGTGTTAATGAGTGTGATAAATTAGGTCTGTTTGGCAGTGTGAAGGCAGGAGTAGTATTTTAGGAGGGCAGATTTATATTGTGTGAAGTCTTCCTGGGTCTTAGTCTTATGCCACAGGCGCTCAAGAGCGCGGCTACGTTTTCTGAGACTTCTGGTGTCATCTGTTTGCCAGGGTTGTAGCAGTCGGGGCCTAATTCTGCGTGTAGTGAGGGGGGCAAGCTTGTCTAGGGAGGAAGACAGTGAGCTGTTGTAGATGAAAGTAGCGAGGTTGGGGCAGGACAGGGGTGAGATTTTGTCATAGAGGTGATCAGTAGCAGAGTAGAGAAGAGAAGGGTTGGGGTGGCGAAGGTTTCTACGTGTACCTGTTAGGCGGTTGGAGGGAGAGGAGGTGGAAGACAGGGAGAGAGCAAAACTAATAAGATGATGATCAGAGAGTGGGAGTGGATTGTTGGAAAGGTTGCACGGAGTGCACAGATAGGAGAAGACAAGGTCAAGGGTGTTGCCGTTGGAGTGGGTAGGAGCCAGTATCCATTGCTTCAGGTCAAGCAATGAGGTTAGACTGAGAAGTTTAGAAGTAATAGTAGTGTTAGTGTATATAGTGCTGTTCCGCGCTTGGACGGGCTTGTGACCGAACTGCAGCCCCCCTAATAGAGAAAGCACCAAAGGTGCGATCCAATAATTATGTAATCTGAAGAAATAGGGGATTGGCGCTGTTCACTACTAAAAAATGATAGTAAATAAATAAATAAACTGTACAAACTCCTAACAAAAGGGAAGCATAACACCCCAATTCTAGGTGGGTGAGACGTGTAACACAATGTAAATTGTTATTTGAAAATAAATATATGTGCTGAAAATAGTCAAAAAAAAAATTGTGCAGACTACCCAAGATGAAGAGTTTTAAAAATATTACTTGAATTAATAAATAGAACTCCAAGCAATAACAAAGGTGAATAATCAATCAGGTGTGTATAAAAACCACAAAAAATATATATGTGTACAATGAAAGGTATGGGTGGGTATACCTAGAAGAAAGGACAAACACCGTGTTGCCCACAAAAAATTAGTGTATGTGTTTAGTGAAGCTAAGTGGTGTAGGATGAAAAAATGTAAAAATATATATAAAAACTAAAAAAAGGCTATCGACATGTAGTGTGCAAACAATCTTAGTGCACAAAGAGAATCAAAAAAAGTGAAAAAAAAAAAAAAAAAAAAAAAAAAAAAAAAAGTCCAAGCAACCAGAAAAATTCAGACAGTGCAGTGGAACGCAAGCCGCTTACACTGCACTGTCTGCGGCTTCTCACGTGGAGCCAGCCGGCAGAGTGCTGTTTGTTTTTAGCCTTTGAATTTTTGATTCTATTTTATTTCTTTTGTTTGTTGTTAACTTGAATTTAATAAATATATATTCGGAATCACACTATGAGGTTCTTCTCTTCTCCCCGCACATGGCAATTGTTCCGGATGGATGCCTTTTGAAAGCGATCTGGTGACACAGGTGGAAATTAGGTGGTGAGGGGGACACCGACCGCTTGGATCATCGGATTCACATCTACATGCTCATTACCCCTGCAGGGGTTGGGCGCTCCGGTGAGTGGGGGCATTAGAGGGGACTCCACACAGGATAGTATACACTCATTGGGACGGACTTATCCGCAACCTTTGAAGATGCACTAGCCGGCTGCACAAGAACTGTTTATTCACACTGAACGATAGAAATAATATTCACGGCTTTTTTATATTTTTTGAAATAATTTTTCTGGTTGCTTGGACTTTTTTTTTTTGGCTCTTTTTCACTTTTTTGATTCTCTTTGTGCACTAAGATTGTTTGCACACTACATGTCGATAGCCTTTTTTTAGTTTTTATATATATTTTTACATTTTTTCATCCTACACCACTTAGCTTCACTAAACACATACACAAATTTTTTGTGGGCAACACGGTGTTTGTCCTTTCTTCTAGGTATACCCACCCATACCTTTCATTGTACACATATATATTTTTTGTGATTTTTATACACACCTGATTGATTATTCACCTTTGTTATTGCTTGGAGTTCTATTTATTAATTCAAGTAATATTTTTAAAACTCTTCATCTTGGGTAGTCTGCACAATTTTTTTTGACTATTTTCAGCACATATATTTATTTTCAAATAACAATTTACATTGTGTTACACGTCTCACCCACCTAGAATTGGGGTGTTATGCTTCCCTTTTGTTAGGAGTTTGTACAGTTTATTTATTTATTTACTATCATTTTTTAGTAGTGAACAGCGCCAATCCCCTATTTCTTCAGATTACATAATAGTAGTGTTAGTGTTGACAGGGATGTTGAAGTTCCCAAGAATAATTGTGGGGATTTCAGAAGAGAGAAAGTAGGGTAGCCAGGCAGAGAAGTCATCAAGAAAGGCTGATACTGGTCCAGGGGGCCGGCAGATGACAGCAATTCTTAGAGAAATGGGAGAGAAAAGACGAATGCAATGTGCCTCAAAAGAGGAGAGTGTCAGAGAGGGAGGTGGGTGAAGAACCTGATAGGTGCTGCATGGGGCTAGAAGGATTCCCACTCCACCTCCCTTCCGTCCACTTGGTCTGGGGGAGTGAGTCCAGAGAAGGCCCCCATGGGAGAGGGAAGCAGGAGAAATAGTATCCGATTCATGAAGCCAGGTTTCAGTAATGGCAAGTAGGTTAAAGGAATTTGTGATAAAGAGGTCATGAAGGGCGGTGAGTTTGTTGCAGACAGAACGTGCATTCCACAGAGCACAGGAAAAGGGGGGGCTGGTTTTGGAAAGAGGAATAGAGACCAAGTTCTGTGGGTTGCGGCTCCTGCCAGAGGGTGTAGGGGGATGGGAGCGATGGGCAAAGACAGATGATGGTGGCCCAGGGTTTGGGGATATGTCACCAGAGATTAGGAGAAGCGGGAGGGTGAGGGAGGTAATGTGGGACTGTGATTTAGGTGAAGGGGCATGTCTCAGAGTACTGGAGGTTTTATCAGTGTAGGGATGTAGAATGAGCGAGAGTTGGTAGGAGCAGTAGTAGGGAGAAGACAGAAGGCAGGGTGATGTGTATAAGCAGGCGGGTGGAGAGGGGGGGTGAAGGTAAGAGAGTTTGAGGAGAGAGGAGAGGAGTGTCAGAAGCAGTGGTAGAGAGTGCATGTTACAGAGCGGAAGGAGAGCCTATTAGAGAGACAGGGTCACCTGCAGTCTGTTAGCTGCTTTCCAGTGCAGATTGCTGTAATTGTTTGCTTCGTGCAATCGCTGAAGTGCAGAGATTGAAGTGCATATCACTTGTAGAAAGAATCACTTAGAGATAGAAGCCTTAAGGATAGAAGCCATTACAATGTGCTCCCCGAACAAAGTGCTCACCCCTTAAGGATGCTCAAATTTATACTGTTATAAGGGTGGGGTTGAAGTTCGTTAATTAATCATGAGTGACTATAAGAATGCCTAAAAATCAAAGTGGACTTTTTGCTTCAAAAGTCAGAATAGCAAGAGGCCAGAGGCCAAGATAAGATCAACACATAAAACTTAGGTAAGACAGTCCAGAGCAACAAATAACAATGTCATGGTTGTGCACACAGGGCAACAGATAGAGAAGGCCACATACCAAAGACACACACACACAGACAGCAGGCAGATCCCAATTTCAGTTAACGGTGGAAGATGTGGTTGAGCTGACACTAAGTACATTAAGGTATGAAGATAATGTTATGAGAGTTTAAACAGTGTGGTTACCAAGGGTAACGGAGGTTTTTGTAGCAGCCTGTACATGTGGCAGGTGAGATAGCCTGTTGCAGAGAGGGAGATGTTGTCAGCGGTCCATCTCCCATGGCAACGGGAACAGATCTGCCCAACTGGGGCCCTCATCCTGTACAGAGGTATGGAAGTGGAAGAGTTAAGTGAATTGCACAAATGGAGTCTGCACTAGGTGCACAGCGGGACCCCAAACTATTGGGGTGAGGTAGCGGTGATACACTGGACAGGTGGAGAGGGCTCAAATAACTGTGGGGATGTTTAGTACATTGAGAGAGTTTTACTCAAGTCAATCATCTGTTCCAGCAAAGTTACCCCATGTGTAAGGCAATGACCCTGTACAAAGTGCCTAGTGTAGCACAGAAGAACCCTGGGGTATGCTTCTCATCAGTGGCGGCCCGTGCATTAAGGTCGCATGGGCGCCGCGCCCTCTCTCCAGCCACCCCCCTCTAGCACCAATAGATAGATTCATGCATTGTATGAATTTATCTTTGGCCACCCCTGCCACCCCCTATTCAGGCGCCCGGCCCCTTTTTGGGCGCAGGCGCCCAGGGGACCTGAATTACAGCGGCAGGGGGGTGGTTTTGAATCACCCGATTAGAGGCCATAGGCTCTAATAGGTGTCAAAAAAGGTGAGGCGCTCGCAGGTCACTCAGCTGTGTGTTAGAAAAGCAAATGAATATTCTCTTTCCTAATACTAAACCGCCTCTCCACCAATCAGGTGCTCAGATCTGTTACCCGTCACCTGATTGGCTGAAACAACAGGCGCTGTGATCATAGCAGAGGACGGGTGGAGAGGACGGGAGAAGACATCGAGGAGCTGTCCCACCGAGACAGGTCAGTGCAGACGGCGGGCCGGCGGGGGGCACACTGGCAGCATATGATATGGCATAGTGGCTGCGTTTGATGGGGCACGGTGATAGCAATTGATGGGCACAGTGGCGGCAATTGATGGGCACAGTGGCTGCATTTTATGGGGCACAGTGGCTGCATTTGATGGCACAGTGGCTGCGATTGATGGCACAGTGGCTGCGTATGATGGCACAGTGGCTGCGTTTGATGGCATGGTGGCGGCAATTTATGGGCACAGTGGCTGCGTTTGATGGCACAGTGGCTGCATTTGATGGGCACAGTGGCGGAAATTGCTGGGCACAGTGTCTGCATTTGATGGCACAGTGGCTGTGTTTGATGGGCACAGTGGGGGCAATTGATGAGCACAGTGGCTGCATTTTATGGGGCACAGTTGCTGCAGTTGATGGCACAGTGACTGCGTTTGATGGGCACAGTGACTGCGTTTGATGGCACAGTGACGGCAATTGATGGGCACAGTGACGGCAATTGATGGCACAGTGGCTGCGTTTGAGCACAGTGGCTGCGTTTGATGGGCACAGTGGTGGCAATTGATGGCACAGTGGCTGCGTTTGATGAGCACAGTGGCTGCGTTTGATGGCACAGTGGCTGCGTTTGATGGCCACAGTGTCTGCATTTGATGGCCACAGTGGCTGCGTTTGATGGCACAGTGGCGGCAATTGATGGGCACAGTGGCTGCAATTGATGGCACAGTGAGGCTGCAATTGATGGGGTTTTTTCAGAATTTCTCAATTTGTTTACGCCCCCCCAAAAATTTTGAGCACCAGCCGCCACTGCTTCCCATGTGACCCTTACTTGGCACCCAACGAGGAGGGGAACAAGGAGGAAGTGTTACCCGCTGGTCCTACTTGCCCACAGGCACACAACTACTGACCTGACCTGGATCTGGATCCCTGCAAGGGCTTTCCATTTCATAGAAAAAAACCTTGAAGCTGCCTACAATGCAGTATTATCTTATATGAGACAGAACAGATTGTTTTAAAGTTACCATAAGCCATTGGCAAAAAGATTACAAAGCAAAACAGACAAAACATTGAGGAACTTAATGTGTTGCATTTTTTTATGAATTTCTTTTGAAACATTAAAAAAACAATTCAAGGAAAAAGGAACACACTTCAATTCAAAGCACATATTGATGCAATATCAAAGCAGACTTTCACCGTAATTAAAAGAAATGATTTCCCGTGCCTTCTTCCCCTCTCTCACTCGCATTTAGATTTATTTGTTTTTTTAACTTCATAGGGTGTCGGGCGAGAATGACGTTCACCCCCGACCCTCTGGGTTCTGTGTACTGTACGCATAGATGTGCTGCAAGGCTTCGGGTCCTGGCAGAGGAAGAGGCCTGCAGCACACCTACAAATGTGAGGGTTTCCCATACATGAGCAAAGATTGTGCTGTATGAAAGTCCCAAACCTCGATGTGTCTGTGCATATGTGAGGGTTGGAGCCCCTTCTTCCTTTAGAACTGCCTTAATTCTTCGTGGCATAGATCCAACAAGCTGTTGATAACATTTCTCAGATATTTTGGTCCATATTGACATGATAGCAGCTTGCAGTTGCTGCAAATTTGTCAGCTGCACATCCATAATGTGAATCTCCCATTCCACCATGTGACAGACCCAACCAGCACAGAGGCTTTTGGAGGGGACTGCAGGCTAGCCTCTTTCCAACTGACCATGGGCCTTGGCTTTTAAGGGAACACTACTCTTTGGGAGGTGTGTGCCTGGGGGACCCTTAAGCTGGATACACACTATACAATTTTCTGTAGATTTTTTCCTTCAGATTTACCAAAACCATATAATATGATGTCAAACCTTAAGAGTTTCAATGTGTATGCAATCGGGCAGGCCCTTGCACTACATGGTTTTGGTAAATCTAAAGGAAATCAGGCAAAAAAAGTTGTATAGTATGTATGCGGTCTTAGGCTACATTTCCACTAGTGCAACTTGTCATGCGACTTGGGACTGCAAAGTCGCATGACAAGTCATACCCCATGATTTCCAATGAGTACCGTTCATATTTGTGCAACTTCAAGTCGCAGTGACTTCAAAGTAGTCCCTGCATGACTTTGGTTCCACTTTGATGTGACCTGAGGTCCATAGACCTCAAGTATACACAGGTATTGCTTCAAGTCGCATTAAAATCGCGGGAAGATCGTGTGATTTTCTGGTCGCAATATTTGAAACCTAGGCTTAGAGTGGTCTTGCTTCGTATTCAAGTTCATGTTTCCCCAAAACACAAAGGCTCTGGGAACTGGAGGACCCATATACATATTTGGGGTCTCTAGGCCCAAACCAGCAATGACTGCCTCAGACTGTGAGACTCATGGCAGATGGTAATATAATCAGCTCAAACAATTGTTCATTAAATTAATTGAGTCACTTATTGTTGTTGTCTGTTGGCTAACTCTTGGAGGTATCTATGATGGGATTAGCCTTGTGTCAGCTCTACCTCATTATCTAAACCATTGTGTGATGTTTTGGGTAAATATTTCGTTTTATTGTTCATGTGGTGACTGACCTACTTTTCAAGTGTATAAAAAGCCTGTATTTCTGTTCAATAAACAGTCATTACTTTGGTTCTATCCCAACATCTAATCTGCGTACGATGCTTGGGGTAAAAAGGGCTGGTATTAGCTCTCAGTCTGCTCGGAATGGTTTGGAGGGCAGGAGGCACTGTTTGATGGAAGTAAGTACCCAAGCAAGGTGCCAAAGCGGTTCAGTCACACACCACATCCCAAAGGTGCTCTATTGGATTGAGATCTGGTGATTGTGGAGGCCATTGGACTACAGTGACCTCGTTGTCATGTTCAAGAAACCAGTGATGAGATGATTTGAACTTTGTGACATGGTGCATTATCCTGCTGGAAGGAGCCATCAGAAGATGGGTTCACTGTAGTCATAAAGGGATGGACATGGTCAACAACAATACTCAGGTAAGCCGTGGCGTTCAAACGATGCTCAGTTGGTACTAAGGGGCCCAGAGTGTGCCAAGAAAATATCCCCCACACCATTACACCACCACCAGCCTGAACCTTTGATACAAGGCAGGATGGATCCATGATTTCATGTTGTTTACGCCAAATTCTGACCCTACAATCTGAATGTCGCAGCTGAAATCAAGACTCATCAGACCAGGCAACGTTTTTCCACTCTTCTATTGTAAATACTCAGACCAGCCCGTCTGGCACCAACAACCATGCCATGTGCAAAGTCACTTAAAACCCCTTTCTTCCCCATTCTAATGCCCGGTTTGAACTTCAGCAAGTCATCTTCACCACATCTAGATACCTAAATGCATTGAGTTACCAATGTGATTGGCTATTAGCAATTTGTGTTACCAAGAAATTGAATGGGTAGACCTAATAAAGTGGCCGGTGAGTGTATGTCGCCTCCTCACTGCCTGTTTTAACCTCCTAAATACTGCACTACCTCACTGCAACCAAGTGCATTGCATGTGGTTGCAGCACGGCTCCATTCATTCAAATTGGTCACATTCAGCAGGCAGTATTGCCTGCCAAATGTGACAGAGAGGGATAATTCATGCCATGGCCACAATGGTTTGCATGAGTACACCCCTGACTGCTGCCTTTGCAGCTAAAGCAGGATCTGTTGGGGGGAGGTAAAACACGGCTGCATGGTTTTACCATCCCTTTTCCAGTAATTCCTATCATTGTTCCAAAGCACAACTCTCCTGGGAGTGTGGAAGGTTGCTTAAACGCTTTCTGCCCTCCAGGCCTTCCTATTGGACAGTCAGGAAGCCAATCATAGGTATGGGCCAATAAAGACATGTGGGAGGCGGGAGAGAGTAGGCAAAAGTGAGCATTACCAGTGCCAGAGCTTTGCCTCACAATATAACCCAGCACACGTTTTTTAATAGTAAGCTAGTTAGGCTTTGAAAGCAAAAGCTAGAAGCTGACTGGTTACTATGCACAACTGCTCTAGATTCTGTCTGCTCTTGTCATACCGTAGTAATTTTCCCCAATGTTTTAAGTAAGGCTTTAAATACATAAGGGGTGGGCAGGTATGTGCCCATCATATGCAGCCATTGTGTCCATCATATGCAGCCACTTGTGCCCATCATATGCAGCCACTTGTGCCCATCATATGCAGCCACTTGTGTCCATCATATTCAGCCACTTGTGCTCATCATATACAGCCATTGTGCACATCAAACGCAGCCACTGTGCCCATCAAATGCAGCCTCACTGTGCCCATCAAATGCAGCCACTTCTGCCCAGTATATGCAGCCACTGTGCCCACCGACCCCCTTGCGGCTCTGACGGCCCCCCCTCACGGCTCTCTGACAGAACCCCTCGCAGGTGGTCACTTACTGCCAGTCCTGATGTCCGTCCTCGTGTCTCCTCTGTGCCACCTCTTTGAATATATAAGGGGTGGGCAGGGATGTGCCCATCATATGCAGCCTCTTGTGCTCATCGAAAGCAGCCACTTGTGCCCGTCGTATCCAGCCACTTGTGCCCAGTATATGCAGCCACTTGTGCCCGTCAAATGCAGCCACTTGTGCCCATCATATGCAGCCACTTGTGCCCGTCAAATGCAGCCACTTGTGCCCATCGTATTATGGAGCC
Organism: Aquarana catesbeiana; assembly: GCF_042186555.1. Classification (NCBI taxonomy): domain Eukaryota; kingdom Metazoa; phylum Chordata; class Amphibia; order Anura; family Ranidae; genus Aquarana; species Aquarana catesbeiana. Next base: position 602,028,531 of record NC_133326.1, on the reverse strand, counting down.
ATCTGTGTCCGTCTTATGCAGTCATTTTGTCCATCAAATGCAGCCACTTGTGCCCATCGTATACAGCCACTTGTGCCATCATATGCAGCCTCACTGTGCCCATCAAATGCAGCCACCTGTGCCCAGTATATGCCCACCGACCCCCCCCCTCGTCTCTGACGCCCCCCCCCCCCCCCACTCGCAGCTTTGACAGCCCCTCCCCCGCTCAAGGCTCTCTGACAGAACCCCCCGCAGGTGGTTACTTACCGCCAGTCCTGATGTCCTTCCTCGTGTCTCCTCTGTGCCACCTCTCCCTAAGCGCCAGGCATCCAATAGGATTCCCTGGCGCTTTGCCCAATCGGGAAACAGGTCTGACGACCTGGCTCCCTGATTGGCGGGGAGGAGAGTTAGGGTGAAAATAGCGAAAATTAATTCGCTATCGTCACATAATTGGTTGGGCTCAGGGCGCACTCTCTGTGCCCCAAGCCCACCCTATTTTGAAGTCTGTTCGCACCTCTGGCTCTAATCAGGTGCTTCAAAAAGTACCACCCCCTCCCGCCCCATCATAGGAATCCTTGCATCTGGCATCCTGAAAGGGGCCAGGCGCATGGATGGGGGGGTGGCCCACAATGTACGAGCCGCCCCTGCGTCCATCAGGAGTCTTGCGCCTGGGAGGATCAGGGCCAGGGTCCTTTCTCTTTAAAAGAGAACCATGTATACACCATGTGCACGTTTTGTGTGCTTCTACTTTTTTTGTGTGCTCAGTTTTTATTCACTTGGGGGGTAAAAAAAAAGTTAGAAATTGATTTGCATTTTAATGAGTGAAATAAGTATTTAATCCTCTATCAATCAGCAATATTACTGGCTCTCAGGTGTGTCTTCTATACAGGTAATGAGCTGAGATTAGGAGCATTTAGAAAAGGAGTGCTCCTAATCTCAGTTTGTTACCTGTATAAAAGACACCTGTCTACAGAAACAATCAGATTCCAATCTCTCCAACATGGCCCAGACCAAAGAGTTGTCCAAGCATGTCAGGGACACGATTGTAGACCTACACAAGGCTGGAATGGGCTACAAGACCATCGCTAAGCAGCTTGGTGGGAGGGTAACAACAGTTGGTGCGATTATTCGCAAATGGAAGAAACACAAAATAACACTGAATCTCCCTCGGTCTGGGGCTCCATGCAAGGTCTCACCTCGTGGAGTTTCAATGATCATGAGAACAGTGAGGAATCAGCCCAGAACTACAGGGGATAATCTTGTCAATGATCTCAAGGCAGCTGGGACCATAATCACTAAGAAAACAATTGGTACCACACTACGCTGTGACGGACTGAAATCCTGCAGTGCCCGCAAGGTCCCCCTGCTCAAGAAAACACATGTACAGGCCCATCTGAAGTTTGCTAATGAACATCTGAATGATTCAGAGGAAAATTGGGTGAAAGTGGTCAGATGAGACCAACATCGAGCTCCTTGGCATCAACTCATCTAGCCGTGTTTGGAAGGGGGAGGAATGCTGCCTATGACCCCATGAACACCATCCCGGATGTCAAACATTAGGGTAGGAACATTATGTAGGAAAGATGTGGGAAATTACTGCGCTAAACCAAAAAATTGTGAAAAGGCTGCGGACACTCAAAGTCCAAACAGAATAGAGAAATACAGTGTAGAGCTAGACACGGTAATAAACTGAATAGTATATATGCTTAACATATAACCAATGTGATGATCAAACAAAAAATCCAATGTTCACTGTTGTGAACTAGTGAAAAAAATTAAAGTTCAACAAAAAGTGTCCATCAAATACACAATAGTGAATCTTCAATCAAATGGAAATGGTGTAGACAACATGAAATTAGCAGTGAAGCTGTAAATGTGAAAAAGATCCTCTGTCATAAGAGTATAAATGGGTACTCTTAACGGATATGGTGGACCCACTTACCAGCTGTAGTGGGTCAATCGGGCTTATGTGGGCCAAATGCCTCACGGTATAGGTTAGGCAGAAGGATCACTCCAAGCAGGCTACAACCACACTTCAGCGGTGATGGTCCAGGCGAGGTTCCTAAATCCTTGTTATTCTCTTGGATGAGAACCTCCTTTCCTCAGCCAGGGCATTGAAAATGGGTCGTGGATGGGTATTCCAGCACGACAATGACCCACAACACATGGACAAGGCCTGGAGTGGCCTAGCCAGTCTCCAGACCGTAACCCCATAGAAAACATGTGGAGGGAGCTGAAGATTCAAGTTACCAAATGTCAGCCTTGAAAACTTAATGACTTGGAGAGGATCTGCAAAGAGGAGTGGGAAAAAATCCCCCCTTGAGATGTGTGCAAACCTGGTGGCCAACTACAAGAAACATCATGTTTTGCAAATGGTTCAGATACTTATTTCACTCATTAAAATGTAAATCAATTTATAACTTTTTTGAAATATATCGTTGTTATGGCAGCAGCTAGCTGCCATAACCCCGGTATCCTATTCTTCAGCGGGCGGTCCGCTTTCAGATAAAAGTGGTCTCGGCAGCGGATTTGTCGCAAGATCACTTTTAATCGGCAGTGGGAGAGGGCCCCCCCTCCCGCCGCTTACCGGAGCCATCGGTAGCGGCGGAGGCGATCGGATCCTGTGTCCTCTGTGGTATGTAGCTGCATCCATACCAATGCAGGGCGGAAGCGACGTCAAAACGCCACTTCCGCTCAGAGCAAAAAAGCAACTTTTTTTTTTTTTTTTCAAACAAAATTTTATTTTTAATTATTTTAGTGTAAATATGAGATCTGAGGTCTTTTTGACCCCAGATCTCATATTTAAGCGTTCTTGTCATGCTTTGTAAAATTAAAAAGTAAAATAAATAATAATAAAAAAAGAAAAAAAATGTAAACGTGCCCCATCCCGCTGAGCTCGCGTGCAGAAGCGAACGCATGCGTGAGCAGCGCCCGCATATGAAAACAGTGCTCAAACCACACACCGCGATCGTTAGAGCAAGAGCAATAATTCTAGCCCTAGATCTTCTCTGTAACTCCAAACATGCAACCTGTAGAATTTTGGCCTATGGAGATCTTTAAGGGGAAAAGTTTGTCGCCATTCCATGAGCGGGCGCAATTTTGAAGCGTGACATGTTGGGTATCAATTTACTCAGCAACATCATCTTTCACAATATAAAAAAAAAAAATTAGGCCAACTTTACTATTGTCTTATTTTTTAATTAAAAAAATGTATTTTTTCCAAAAAAGAGCACTTGTAAGACCGCTGTGCAAATACGGTAAGTATTGCATCAACGGCCATTTTGTACTCTAGGGTGTTAGAAAAAAACGATATATATTTATTTATTTATTGGGGGTTCTAATAATTTTCTAGCAAAAAAAAAAAAAAAGATTTTAACTTGTAAACAAGTTTGAAAAATAGGCGCGGTCTTAAACTGGTTAAAGTTATACACTGATCATTTCTTTGTCAGTGGGCAAATGTACAAAATCAGCTGGGGATCAAATACTTTTTTCCCCTCACTGTAATTGGACAAGCTTAAGTTAGAAGCTGATTGGCTACCATGCACAGCTGCACCAGATTTTGCACTCTGCAGTTTTGGTAAATCAACCCCTATGTATGCAGTTGTATGCAGCTTCTGAAGTCAGTTAGTGATGCATTTTTGATGGATGTAGAAAGTAATATTTACATTGTGAATTGGCTCTTATGGGGTATTGTACACATATTGTTGCTATTGCATGCAATGCATCGCTTTTATTTTATTCCTTTTTATAAAAATCACTATGAAGGCATCTCAAATGGATGTCAAACTGATGCATGGGCGTCCGCAGGTAGGGGCAGTGCCCCCCCGCCCCCCACCGAATCAGCGAGGGTCTGCAGTGGCCGCATCTGTAACTGTGCTGGCTCTTTGGGTTTGTGCGAGTGGGCTCCACAACTGCTGCAGATCGGTGTCACTGAACTTACAGAGCTCTTTACTACCACCTCTGGCTGCTTCCTGTATGTGCACCCCTCGTGTTTGCTTTGCTGCCTGTTGCATTTTCACAGGGACATGTTGAAACAGGAGTTATGAGAAGGAAGACCATCTTACAAGTTGGAGCTGTGTGTGTGTGTGTGTGTGTGTGTGTGTGTGTGTGTGTGTGTGTGTAGGCCTGACATATATACAGATCAGGGGGCAGAGTGCATACAGGTATGATCAGTGAAGGGGGCCAGATATAAGATAGATCAAATCATCTGTCCTGTCCTGTATACAGCTATATACATCCATCTTCCTTCCTGTATTCCTCCATCATCACTGACTGCAGATATACATCATCTGTCCTGTAAATATATAGCTATATACAGCACAGATGATGTATATCTGCAGTCAGTGATGATGGAGGAAGGTCTCTATATACAGGTAGCTCTATATACCCACCTTCCTTCCTATATATAGAGACCTTCCTCCATCATCACTGACTGCAGATATACAGCATATGTCCTGAATACAGCTATATACAGTCACCCTCCTTCCTGTATATACTAATACCATACCCCCCTATATATACACATACTGTACGCCCCGTACTGTACAGGCCAAATTTGATGGGCACAATGAGGCTGCAATTGACGGGCATATGCCTGCGCTTTATGTGATAATGACTAAGCCCCTCCCCTTCACGACATTGTCGAAAAGGGACGGAGCATGGGTGACCTAAAATTATGCCCCCCCCCCGAATAAAGTTCTGCGGACGCCCATGAACTGATCATAACATAATAAAGAGGTTGTAAAATAAAAACAACATCATACATAAAAATCCAATTACATCCTGTTTATTGAGCCTTATAAATAATAAACCCTATAAATTATTATCAGTAGTATAAACAACTTGAGCTTTATTGGCATGTACTTACAAAGATACACCGAGAACTGTTGAGACTCTGAGGGCTGCACTGGTAACAACAATGTCACATAGTTCCATATTCATATTATCAAAGCCATAAAGTGAAGATTGGGAAGTAACTACAAACCATTGAATATGTTTTTGCTATTGCACTTCTGCCCTCTGCTGTTTAGTGTGAGCATTGCAAGCAGAATCTTGAAATCACAGTGGTGGTCACCTGCATTGCTCTGCCATGAATCTGTACAAAGGCACAAGTTGGTTACATAGAAGTAGAATTTGATCTATCTGCTAAAAGTTGTATGAATCTTTTTTTTCAACAAATATTCACTGAAAAGAGAAAAAACTCTGACGGGGACTTTTACCTAGGCCCTTTATTAATACAGATTTAGATTTTTTTTTTTACCCAAAATAATAAAGATATTCTATTGTCTTTAGAAAATTCATCCTCTAATCATGAATCTCACTGACACAAAATGAGAACACAAGTGGCTCAGTTTAGGAACCTTGTACAGAGAAAGATAAAAAACAGAAGCTGTCATTACCGACGTTTTTCTAAAAATGCTAGCCTCTTGGCTGTCATGCTCATCCCATGTCTTCGATATTATGCATTACCAAGAACCAGAATGCAGACCAGAAAATTCAAAATGGACATCAGAATTCCTGATCTGCATATTTGTTTTGGGTCAGTGAATTAGAATCTGCTAAAGCCATTGGATCAGAATGGCAGCCAGGCAGCTAGTATTTTCAGGACAGATCAGCAATAGCAGCATCCATACTTCCTCATTACAGGTTTCTTTTAAGTTGTGTGAATAATGTTTAACTGCTGCAGATTTTAGATTTCAAAGCAGCCGGGGACATCCACCACTTGTAGCTCAGTAGTAGCTATTGACATCTGCAAAGACAGGTCCCCTTACTGGCTGCAAAGATACATTTTAGCTTTTATTAAGAACATAAAGATTTTTAGAGTATGTTCAAAGAGTAGTCATGAGAGAATATATTGGAGTCATTTCATTTGTTTCTCATTAAAATAGCTTTCTAAATTACATTCTCACCCAAGTGGTACAATTATCCTATATACACCCACCATACTTCCTCACTCCCATGTTATGATGGATAGACCTGTCCCCCACTAAACCTTCACTAGTCTCTATACAGGATTGATTTATTCAAGAGGTTGTGGATTTCAACGTTCCCCCCCCCCCCCCCCCCTGTTTTAAGACTGCGCCATATGAAAATAGAAGGGATAAAAATAGGAGTATTGACTGTACCATATAAAAAATAGAAGGGATAAAGAGAAGAGTATTGACTGTACCATATAAAAAATAGAAGGGATAAAGAGAGGAGTATTGGGCACTGGAAATACAGGAACGCACATACAGAGAATGACACAATGTCACATCGGACAGAACCGATCAGACAGAAGAGAATCTTACTTTAAAGAGCCCCTGTGTAGAGGCAGCCATTTTGAAAGCATAACCAGTTTGTTCTAGAACATATTCAATCACTTTGTTGGCTCTTGATATAATTTCTGAGGCAAGAACTGTGACTGTAATAAGGGTTCAGCATTTAAAATGTCTGTCTCTACAAACTGTAACCAGTCTAGATTTAAGAACTAATCGGTTTTACAAATGATAGCGAGCCAAGTCACATGCAGTAAACTCATATTATTGAGCAGTCAACCCTAGTTGGCAGCTGGCTTATCTAAAACACAATGGAGTTAATGTGTTCCAAATGACATGACTGCTAACAGGTTGATACATTGGTTATAGCTATGAAAGAAGAATTACTTATGTCATTTAGTCCGAACGCAAACTTAAGTTTGTAACGGTTATAGATACCTGCACACAGTTCCTTGTGTATATACCAAAACAGACATTCTCAACCATGGTTCTGTGGAACTCTGGGGTTCCTTCAGAGACCGATAGGGGTTCCTTGAGCTGTGGCTCATTGATCTTTCATCTGATGGTGTTTACATAGTTTCAGGTCTAGTGCCACTTGGGAAAGCCAGCAGCATGACACCAATGGTCTTGGTGGCATTCTGATTAATACTTTAAGGAGGGCACTTGTTACAATGACCACCAATGTAAGTGGCATTCTTCCCACTAAGGCTCGGTCCACACGGGGGCGACTTGTCAGGCGACCTAGCCGTCTGACAAGTCGCCTCCCGTTCTGTACAATGGAACCGTTCTAATCGGAGCGACGCAAGTCGCTCCGACTTAGAAGAAAGGTTCCTGTACTACTTTGGGGGCGACTTGCATAGACTTCTATACAGAAGTCGTCTTGCAAGTCGCCCCGGCAGTCGTGTGCAGGTCGCCTCGGTGAGGCGACCTGCAAGTCGTGCCGCGTCTAGTGTGAACCGGCACTTTCCCCCAATGATTTAATTTTAGCAGGGGTTCCCTGAGACCAGACCATTATTTCAAGGGTTCAACTGGAGTAACAAGGTTGAGAATGGCTGTACCAAAAGATTCATCCCGTATTGTGTAGCAGCTTTCAGGATGATGCCCCAACCCCTCCCTGATGCCCCCTTATTCCTCCCTGAACATTGCTGAAGTCAGAAGAAAATTGACTAGCAGAAAATGCTAATCAAACTAACTAGTTTAATTTGCTGCATTTTCGGTAAGGGACCTCCCATTCTAATAAGTCACAAAAGTGACGCTGAAGCTTCTCTTCTGTGGATGTAGATGTGTGGTGGCAGTATTCTGTGCACAGCATACCTCCTGGTGCAGTTCATATCTTGGGGAAGATCCATCAGCCAAAAGGCCAACTCCATCAATGGACTCCCATGTCCAAGATCTGCTGACAGAAGGTGTGTGCTATGGCTATCTATACAACTTCCGATCACTGCTGCGTGATCCAGCAGAAATAAACTAAACTTTATATTGCATATTCTGCAAACGTTTCCCTTCATATAGTTTTGCAGCTCTATGAGACTTTCATTATATACAAGATGGGTTTTATCTCATCTTTAACTGAACAGGATTATAAAGACATGGAAAGCATTCTGCTAAAGTATACGAAAGCACCTCAGCACACATTGCTACTGGGTAGAACAAGGCAAATTTACAAAAAGGAAGATGACAGCTTGAGACTCCTTATATACATAGACAAATAGAATTCCTCTTGTCCAGTCTCCAGGGTTCATCCATGTGAGGTCTGTGAGAGTCTTTAGTAGGGGAGTGAAGAGGAAGAAGGTGGCAACAGAAAACCAGTCTATGTGGGAATGACTCCAGTGGCAAGGAGGATGATGAGGAGGACGATGATTCCAACTATCACACAGATAATAGCGATCATCTTCGCATTCTTCCACCAGTATTTCCGGGCAACCTTCTGGGATGTGGTCTTAAAGTGTTCAGACTGCAGGATACAAAGAATAGCCATGAGGAAAGTAGACATCAAACAAGGAAACCATATGGATATTAACAATCCACGTGACCCCAACTGACTAGTTTAACAACATATTACAGCTGCAATGGAAACCCAGTCTGGGTTTCTCCTATGCAGGCAACATAGGAAGAAACAGGGTAGCCTCCAAGGATGCCTGCATCAGCGCTTTCATGACTGTATAACACACAGACACCTTGAAACACAACATCTAAGTCATAAAGAGTGTATTTCCAGTAAGTACACACCAAAGTATTGATTAACACATTCACCAAACTCTATACTTATGTCCCCTTGAGGGCAATATAATTAATTCTCCATTTGGTAGTTTTCTATCGGATTTTATTCACAATATTTCACATATGGGAATATAAGGGTAATGACCTTGTTATTCTGGTCCTCTGTCACTCATTCTTTAGACATGAGATTTGATAAAAACTCATTTTATTAAATACCTCACTGGGCTAGTTTAGGCCCTCAGATTGATATTCTGGTGGGTCCTGCCCAATTAGGAACAAGTTTATTTTAGCGCCACACTTTATTTTTTATTTCTGTCCTACGATTTGTCTGATTGTGGTGTTGGCAGCTTTTTATACATTGTTTGGGATTGGCGCAATATTATTTTACATTTTTTTTTGCCAAAGTATCATCGCAGCATTTAACCAAACTTGTCAGGTGACATTCACATTTTTTACCTTTTTCCTAATTTTTATCATTGTATTTCCCACAGAGATATAGAAATGCTTCATGTTGTGGTCACATGTCAAAGAAATGCTTCATTTAGTGGTTACAGGTCATAGAAATGCCATTGGAATTCCTTACTTAAAGTGACTCTATCACGTGAGGATGGGGGCTGCCATTGCAGGCTTCCCTCCAAAAATGCTAAATGCATGACTTTAGTGTGTTTCAGACACAGTTCCTGAACAGTGAAGCTCTAAACAGGTGTCAGAACAGTTTCAGATCTACTGATTTCTATACCTGTTCAAAGTTAGCAAGGCAAACAGCGTTGAAATGTCAGGGAACATTCTCAAAGTAGAGTTTAGTAATGCCAGCCACCAATAATCTCTAATTACAGCGTCCCTTTAATGATTGTAGAGGTAGGCTACCTATAAGCATTTAGTGACGACCGTCTGTTAATCTGGGCATAATGAAAAAGGATTAAGAGATGATTGTATATCTATCTGCAGTCTCAGCAGACATCCTATGGCCAACCGATATCAGAAAGGGAGGAATGGGATTGATCATTTGGAATGTAATTTCTCAAACCATTACAAAAATTTAACAAGATAGGTTCTTGAAGGTTATTTTGGTAATCGGACAGAAAAAAAAAGAAAAAAAACCTGGCTGTATGTGACCAGCTTTAGCCTTACCGAGACCCTGTCATGTAATCAAAGCCTTTCAATAATCTATATACACCTGTAAAGAAGAGGCTGAATACTTGCCTTTCTTAATGTCCGTGCCATTTAATAATGCTCCAGAGCAGCCTCTTCTGTACAGGTATCTGCTTTAATGAAAGCCTTTAATTGTGTGGCAGGTTCTCTTTTTTTTTTTTTTTTAACAGAAAGGATGGCAGGTTCTCTTTAAACTGTCTACAGACACTAGAGGGCAGTCAGGCGCATATGCATCTGTGCTGTCCAAAGCAGATGACAGCAGAGGACAAAAGGGAAAAGGGTGCCTGTACAGCAATGCTTTTACCTCCCTCAATTAAATGAACACAGTATACCTTTGAAGTTGTAAAATGAACATAAAAGATTCAATGTAGGCAGAATACAAAAGCTGGAAAACATGGCAGAATTATACATTAATACAATATTTAATAACATAGAATGCAGAGTATTACCAGGACCTGCTAAGATAATACAATACAGCAACAACACATAGAAAAGCATAATGCATATGATATTTTTAGCTCTTTGTGGCATTTGCTTTATACGGAGTAAAAATTGATTTTTTATTCACTTAAAGTATTGCTACACAAAGAAGATACATTGACTGCATCATCAATAAGAGAAGAGCAGCACCATCTAAGTGCAGTAATAAGGATACTTTAATTCCCAATAGTAAAATAACATTCACAGGATAAAAAAATAAGTCAGCGCTTGTATTAAAATGTGAAGAGTTCATCCTATCGCTCTATGGGGAGGACTGGCTACAGCATGTGGAGATGTCCCTCCGGTCAAGGCTGCGTTGGTGGCTCCCAGCGCTTCCTGGTCCACGGGTACACTCTGGAGAGGACAGCCAATGTCATTTGTGAGTGTCAGGTGGAGCTGTGCGGTGTGCGCGTTCCAAGCATGCGTGCTCCTTCGTCAGGCCCTAGAGCAGATGAACTCTTCACATTTTAACACAAGTGCTGACATCCTTTTTATCCTGTGAGTATTATTTTACTATTGAGAATGAAAGTATCCTTATTACTGCACTTAGATGGCGCTGCTCTTCTTGGTCTTGTCTCTGCAGTGTTTCTTCTAGCTCTTACATGAGCCTGCAGCCATCTTAAGCCAGCAGTTCATTTTAGATTTCGGGTTTGTTATTGAACTTTCACAAGTACTGCCTGGGCTTATTCCATCCAGCGCTGTTATTGACTGCATCATGCACATTATATTTACAGTTCATATTCATATATTAATTTTTCTTAAGCTTTTTTGACTCAAAAGCTCAGTTCATAGCTTTGTTAAACTGAAATTCATTTTAATGGTGAGAGATGGAATAGAATAAGCAGTAGTAAACCGCACTTTTCTTTTTTTAAACCCTTCAAGACAATTGCATTCTGTGCTAGTATACATCGCATACTAGCACATTATGAAAGGCTTACCTTAGAATGAAGCCCTCCAGCCTTGCGCTGTCGCCGCTAACAAGGCTTCCTTCATTACCCGGCCTTCATTCCGGTTGCGCGTCCTCCAGCTGTCTGATTAGAGAGCCGTGGTCTGTGACTCCCACGCATGTGGTACGACCAAAGGGAAAGCATGGGTTTGCTGTCCCTTCAGAGCGCATGCCCTGGTGACATCACCGGCTGCATACAGTGTGACTATCTCCTAAACAGTGCAGGTTTAGGAAATATTCACTGTACCTACAGCTAGGACTTATTATAGGCTTACATGTAGGTACAAGTAAAAAAAAAAAAAAAAAAAAAAAAAAAAAAAAAAAAAAAAGGTTTACTCCCACTTTAAGGTGGTGATGAAGTAACACTTTAGGCTTAAAGAGGAAGTAAACTCCCCTCTTGTGTTTGTACCTGTAGGTAAGCCTATAATAGGGCTTATCTATAGGTAATGTAAGTATCTCCTAAACTTGGACCGTTTAGGAGATATTTACTGTATACTGGGCGATTACATCATTGGCGCATGCGCTCTGAAGGAACGGCTGCACGTGCCATGACCAGCGGCACCCGACGTCATCGCGGCTCTGACCAATTACATCGTCGAAGCCCGCGAACTCGGAAGAAACAATGGGAAAGATGTTAGTGGTGTGCGGGCGCCGCTGGAGGGATTCGTTCTACTGCAGTGGTTCTCAACCTCACTAGTGCCGTGACCCCTTGATAAAATTTCCCAAGTTGTGGAGACCTCCAACTGTAAAATTATTTTCATAGCGTGGGTTGTCAGAACCCAAGGCAAGACAAGTAATTTGCGTCCCTAACCCCAATTTAGCACTCCCTGAGTCCCCGAGTAACACTCATACAGTATTAAAACCCTTATGGTACATTTTAGGATGTACCACTCTCTCTCTTTGTTCTCCATTCTTTCCCTTTTATCTCTCTCTATCCTAATTTCTTGTTTTTTTTCCCCCATCCCTCTTTCTAGCCATCTTTCTTGTTCTTTCTCTTATTCTTTCTCTCCCTTTTTCTTTGTTCCTCCCCCTCTTTTCCTCTCCCTTCCATGTATTCTCTATTTTTATTCCTTCTCTTACTTCTTGGTGGGGGGGGGTGGGGGGAATGGGATGAGTGGCAGTGCTGGGGGGAGTTCTGATCAGCCAACTAAGGTGCTCTTGATCAAGGTCATCTGCTGATCTGAGAACTGTAGTGGGGACCTTTAATGGCAACTATAATCACAGGTAGTGTTACTCAATGTGTCTGCGACTTTGTGGTGTCTCGTAGCAGTGACACCTATGCCGAAATCAGGAGCTAGGGTCTCCTCCAGCCCCTCCCACTTCACATTCCTCACCAGTCAGCTGACTTCTAGTCTCTGCCCCCCAGTCATGCCGTGAACTGAATGGGCGGCTGCGAAGAGACTGAGTAACTCCTGTAGGTGGCAGTATAACCCTATGGTCGAGAATAAGAAGAGTGGTGTCTGTCAATGAACGCAAGAGAAATGTAATATACTGCAGCTTATCAATCCTTAAGGCAGAACTAAACTCTGACATGCATTAGCTCCAACGGTCCGATGCCCACAAGGTCCCTCACAGGCATCTTCTCCCCGGCTTCTCTGGGTGCCAGTTTTTGGTCATTTTTATTCGTCAGTGTGGGGTGGCTTAACTCCTGCACCGGAGTTGTGTCATTCTGGCACACAGGCACAGTGCCAGAATGTATATGGAGCTGCGCATGCGCAGCTCAGTGTGCATTCTAAGAAAGACTACAAGCCGAACAGGCAGGTAGGTAGGTTTACACATTTACACATAATATGGTGGTACATTTTGAAAATATTCAAAATATGGATTACCCACATCACAGCGGAAGAGAATGTTGAGACAAGTTTGGAGGATCTCGTATATAGATGAAAGTAAAGACAACTTACACTGGCCTCCAGGTCCTCCGTTTTATTCCTTAGTTGGTCGAGGTTTTCTCCCCGAGCCAGGATTCGCTCCACATTTTCAGACATGATGTTCTTTACCCCTTCAACCTCACTCTGGAGATCCCTCACACGGTCGTTGCCCACTGGGGCAGCCATCCCTGGCGTCTCCTAATAATGGAGAAACAGGAATAAGATTAGACACGCAAACAACACAGATACTACATTAAAAAATAAAATAAAATAGAGGATTTCATGTATCACTAGTTGAGGTAACCTCCACACATTGGTGGAAACATCTTGTGGTTTGCCAGGAATTTTTTCTTTTGGTTCCATTGGAACCAATAACATCACTGAGGCTATAAACTGTATCTTGATGTACAGATAAGCGCCATTCACATATGCATTGGTTCTGCCAGCAATATGGTTGGTTCCAATGTCTTATGAGCATGAATGCTCATCTGACAACCCTCCTGATTTTCCAAGGAATACAAAACATAAGAGGCAGCGGTTACCTCTTCTCCCATCACTCTCCATTTTCTTATAGGGTCAAATTGACAGTACTCATAGCTTATCACGGAGGCATTAAAATAAACCTGTGCTTAATATTTACACATTTATATATAAAATACCTGCTTAAAAGCCTACCTGATACCGAACCTGATAATGATCCTCTCTAATTTAGGTTCTCTTTGTTACTGGGGCCTGACTTTTCTGACTTAACTAAGCCACACCCCAAGCTACTGGCCCCTATGCTCCCCATGTCATTTGTTGGAAGCAATAGATGTATTTGTCCTCCGAACACTGCAACGTATTTATTACCTTTTTCTCCAGTTTGGAAATTAAATTAAAAAGGAATAAATGGCAGACTAATATTCATCTGAGTAGGCTCAACTTAATAGCTCACAATATACAAGCTTTTGGTAAAAGAGCCCTCCAGCCACCACAGACCTCACAGGGCGTCATGACAAGTCAGAAATGAGGAAGGAACATACATGTCAAAGAACGAGATCTGTGAAAAACACTATTTCAACTGAAGCGTAACAGAAAGGATGCAAGACTGTTGACAAATCATTGGCAACAATTTGTACTGTGAATGTTAATGCCTGATAAGACACTTCCAAAGATACTATAGCCCTGATAGAAACATACAATTATCTAGTAAAGGTGCCTACAGATATTAGAGAATGTTCACTACCATGAAAGGGAGTGATTACATGTTGAGAAAAGCTGGCTGGAATGGTTTTTCCTTGCTAACCAACATTTATTTTCAAAAGGCCAGCCTCCTCAGCAGTCCCCTTTCTTCATCCATTGGCACAAAGGTGCAAAGTGAGGGAAATGCCCACTTAGATATGTGTCACTGGAACAAGTGTTCCCATTGGAAGATTCACCTCTATGGGTCTTCTGGTGACAACTCAAAATTTTGGATTTTTCTTTACTTTAAGGCTGGCCATACATTATACAATTTTCTTGTACAACTTTCCTTTAGATTTACCAAAACCATATAATATAAGGTCAAACCTAAACACTTTCAATTTGTATGCAATCAGGCAGGCCCTTGCACTACATAGTTGAAGGTAAATCTAAAGAAAATTGAATAGGAAAATTGTATGGTGTATGGCCAGCTTTAGTTCCAGTGGTCATCAAAACATTTAGAGAGTAAGAAGTCTTAACCAGTGGCGGCTGGTGTTTTCTTTTGGGGGGGTCCCCCCCCAGAGGACAGTCAGGACATCAAAGCCCCACACTTACCCTATCTTTGAAGCGGGCGGGCAGCTTTCTTCCTCCTTACCATGATGTGGATCACCGTGGCTTCCGCCGTGCATCCCCCTCCTACTAGGCATCCAATAGGATCACCTGACCTTTCAGCCAATCGGGTATCAGACGCTTCCTGATTGGCAGAGAGGCGATTTAGGGTTAGAAAAGTGAATATTCATTTGCTTTTCTAACACACCTGGGTGGGCTCCGATCACAATGCTCTGCACCATGAGTCCACCCTATTTTGAAGCCTATTAGAGCCTATGGCTCTAATCAGGTGATTAAAAAAACACCCATCCGATGTAATTCATGCGCCCAGCGTCCTGAAAGGGGCCGGATACATGAATAGGGGGTGTTGGCCGTGGCCGTGACTAAACTAATGCTATGTGTGAATCTATCCATTACTCATATAGGGGGTGGCATGGATAGATGGGGCGGTGCCGTGCGCCCTTAATGGATGGGCCAGCTCTGGTCTTAACACTATAGGGATTAAAGAATAAAAAATAAATAAAAAAAAGCAGGGTTTGTAAAAAGCATTGCACCAGGGATTAGCAGATCGCTGGTGCCATGCAGGTCTCCTGCAGATCTTTCCGTGTATCTGTGTTCCCATAGATCCCATACTGGCAAGCTGATACCCTGACAGAAAGTATTAATGAACTACTACAGCTCTTCACAGCACTGTGTGAATGAATAAGGAGGCCATGTGGGTGGAGCCCCGTGCGGCCGCGCCGATTTAAAAAAAGTGACAGCTAGTTTGGGGAACTTCTCCCTGTGCTGCTGTAGCAGGGAGGGGGAAATCGGGCAGCGGCAGCATCATTGGGAACATGTTACATTCAACCTAAGGGCCATTTCACACCAGATGCAGTTCCCTGTGCTTTTTTTCCTGCACTAAAAATGCATGCAGTGTTTTCCATGTGCTCCAATGGCTCTAGTTCACACCAGTGCAGTCAGTTCCAGTTTCTGCACCAGAAACTGACTGCACTGATGTGAACTAGAGCCATTGGAATACATTGTGCATGCATTTTTAGTGCGGAAAAAAAGAGCACAGAACTGCATATGGTGTAAATTAGCAAAACCGGTTGAAACATGTACCATGTTCCCAAAGGTGAACTTATCCTTTAATGCTTTGTAACATCCTATGAAGCATGTGAAATCAATGGAAGCTTTAACCCCCTGATCACTGAAGCCTGGACACCCAGACAATGTCAGTTAGTTGACTGGTGAGAGAGTTGTTGGTTGACTAATTTTCCTACTGAAATAATTTGTGCATTTTTAAAATCATTTTTAGGCCTTTTTTTTTCTTAAAGGACATATAAGGCTTTTATCTGATTCATTGTTTTAAATAAATACCCTGCATGAGATTTTTTATTATAAGCTGGCAAATGAAAAAAAAAAAAAGAAAAAAGTGAACGAAATGCATTTATGGTTATTTTACACATACCTGTTTTTTAATCAAATGTTTTAAAAGTAATTTATTTACACCATGTAATGCTTTATAACTTTCTATCTTCTTCTTTCTGCACAGTGCTGTCTGCAGTCTTGAGAAGCTTGTAAACAAATTTCCAGCAAGCGTCATGATTGGCTATCATCATAATCATATGATCCGAAACAATGCTGACTGGTTCCCGAGACGCCATGATATATAGAACCAGTGCGCGTTCTTAGTTCCCATTATGCAGAAATGAATGGTCCTGGCTCATAGCTCTCATGGTGCAGGGAGCTGTGCCCGATGAGGTTTATCTGCAGATGCCATGTGGTTGTGGGGAAAAAAAAGAGTCTAAAAGGTGCCCAAAGAGTTCTGGGGGCAATGGGACGCACAAACATTTTCTCACCACCCTCGAAAACTTTAGTTTGCCAGCAGGTCTATAAAACAAAAATGATGGACTCAGCCAAACCTTCCTGTTCTTGTGATTGGGGGCAGATGAGATTATCTTTGGGGGGGATGGGTTAGTAATAGTAATCAGGAAGAATCTAACTAGCCTGATTGACTGTCATTCCTTGACTGCGATCAGCTGGGTTGAAGACCTCCTACAGAAACAAGATTGTGAGTCATCCCAGGCAAGTGCTTCCACTCCCAGAGCAGATACTGGAACTTGCAGCAATATTTGCTAACATGCACCTAGTCATATTTGTGGTCAAACTGTCACAGAACAAACAATTGCAGCAATCGTGCAACATATTGACAGTGTGTGTGATGCAAGACTGATTGCTATAGACAAACAGTGATATAAAATGTAACCCATTGTTCTTTAGAGCTTCTATCACAGTTCAGTTTTCTGCCATACATGAAATGAATAATGATGTATATGTCAGGAGAAGGTTCTTTGATCAAGTAGAAGCATGCACTCTATAATGTAACAAATGCCTGACACAGATCAGCCCCCTTCTGCAGAGTAGAAGTAGTCAGTCACTGGTCTATGCTAACAAGTTTAATTAAAAAATAATGTGAAATATTATATATATTCTGTTATTCTAGCCACTACAATACATTTATAAGGCTTTATGAGCTTTTACGTATGCTTAAAGTGTTACCAAACCCAGGACCCTGCATTCACTATATATGGTCTCCCACAGTACACAGTACACGGTAATGCAATTAGTTTAGTAAATATAAACTGCTAAATACCTTTTCTCATCAGCAGTATATAGCAGCCTTGTGACCAACCAGTGTCCGGCCGAGCACTGGTTAAAGCTTGTAGGAGGGGTTTTCATTCTGCTCCAACTGTCCTATGAGGCTGCAGGACGCCTGACCCTCTGTGAGGACAATGCTGATTAGCCCTGTGCTGGTCACATGCACCCTCCCACAAAAAAATAAAAAATAAACTCTCTATAAATACACACCAAACTGAGCATGTGCAGAGTGCCTCCTAGGCCTCTGTATGATCAGGAGATGGATTGGGGACAGTGGAAGAAGGGGAGGATCACAGAAGACAGGATCAGTCTTTTTACACAATGCGGAGGATTAACCATTTAGGTTTCACAGTGAGTATAACAAGCATGCTAGACTGATTTTACGGTTGTGTGTTTTTTACACCCATGTGCATGAGGCCTAATACTTATTTTTCTAGGGATTGGTAAGTCATATCTCTAGTCTCTTAAAAAACGACTTCTAGTGACACTAGTATGGTGGATCCATGACCTCCGCTGGCTTTGTGTTTCCTCCTACCAACCACTACATCACTACTGAGTCCTGAAGTGACATAGCAGCCAAAGTGAGGAACTACAGTGGAAATAGGATACCAGGAATCCAACACACAGAGACACACATAGCTCTTAATGGAGCGCATAGCTTTGATTCATCGCCACCCGGAAGAAAGGTATTAAACTTCATTTGCAGGGTGATAATATTTTTTAATTCTTTTACTGCAGCGACAGGGTCACTTTATTGGTACTGAGAGGCCCATTTTAAAGGAAAATTGTCAGGTGCAAAACAGAGGCTGCCACTGCTGACTGCTTCTGAAAATTCATGTTGCATGGCTGTGATGCCAACCCCCTTACATCAATAATAACTTTTCTCTGACCTTCCTGAACTACATACTTGACTTGGATCAGTGACACAAAGATAAATTCCAGGTATGGACATTTTATAGATAGTTGATTAGCCCGGCTGGAGCCAATGTAACTGTGCATACATCAAACTTGGACAATGCCCCTGAAGACTGATTGGAGGAGGTGGAGAACATGACATCACTCACTGACCTGCTTCTCCACCTTGTCCAATCAGAGAATGCTTTGCATTCATTCAGAAAATGCAAAGCATTCCCTGAATGGCTCTCAAGCCGAGCAGTTGACCTCCTGTGTTCACAATGCTTTAGGTTGGATGCTCAGCACAGGACCCGGAATCAAGTGGAGCAGCAATTGTTCACTTCAGTGATTGCCACCTTCCAGGTATGGAATACACATAGTTGCACTGATTCAAGCTGGAGCACTGTAATTGTGTATAAAATATCCATACCTGGTATTCTTCTTTAAGGATATCTTAACTGAACAAGCTGAAGTTAGAAGCCGATTGGCTACCATGCACAGCCGCACCAGATTCTGAGTGCACCCGCTTTAGTAAATCTACTCTAGCTGCTTTTCATTAGGCCCCTTTCACACCAGCAGACTGATCGGGTCCGCCAGTCCGTTTTTCAGGCAGACCCAACCATTGGCCTCTCCATGGGGAGGCTAATGTAAACGGACATGTTACCGTTTATACCCGCCTGCATCCAATCTGGGCCACCAAAAACAGATGAATGGGTATCGTTCCCCGTCCGTCTAGCGGATCAGGTGACAGACGGATGGGAACAGACAGGCGGTCTGTTTCCATCCGAGCACCCCATAGAGAACAGTGGGCTGTGTCTGCGTCTGCTCTGCATAGCAGAGCAGAAATTGACCTGTCATCTTCCTGCTCAGCGGGAATCAGCAGACAGATCCACTTGACAGAGTCCACACCGAGTGAAAGGGGCCTTACACACTTGGTAAGGAATGAACCTTTTTAGTAGAAATATAGGTTTGGAATTTTTAAAGACATTCCACTGGGTTACTGGAATTCTGGATCAATGGGCAACGGTAGATGTTTCAGCAAAGACTCAACACACTAAAGTCAGTATCTGTTATTCAGGCAAAACAAGTTCTCCAACTAATAAAGTCAGACAGTGGCACGTGTGGAGGAAGTCATTCAGCATTGTAAAAGTGCTTCTTTTAATACCAATGTCCATAGTCATGACAGCAGCACAACCTGGGCAGATTCCAAACAATCTCATGTCTATGGTGCGAGGTAAAACTTTTATTTTCAGTTTTGGATATGGATTAGACCCTCTGTCAAGTGTTTATTGCTGCCCCCACTGTGATCACCTTAATTTACCCTCATTTTCTGTTGCGTCTCCAGGACAGGAAGTGGAAGGACATTTCCCCTGCATGACATAAACAGCAAACCTACTGAGGTTCTTTTTCCTGCCTTACTATGTCTCAAACAAAAACAAAAAAAGGGTTGGCTACACATACACCTAACCTAAACCAGAGCATTGGTGCTCAAATGTGCGATGTACTGGTCAGATTGCACCTGCATGTCTAAACACCCTTCACCGTCCATCTGCAACCTGAATAAAAATGGGTTGTCCAGTTTGATTTGTTTATAATTTAGCATAAAGGCAGATAACATTCTGCTTGAAGTTCTGCACATCTTGGTCCACACAGTTCTCCTCAGCAGAGTTCAGGAGAAAGGGACAGTTGTCCAGAGATGGCCGATGATCAGGGGACAAACAGTAGATTAGCTGCACACAGTGCAATATTCACAGCTGAGAAGACAGATTTCAACACCCGTACATGTAGGTATCTAATGGTGCCCACCCAGACACGGGGCTCTTTGCCTGGTCTGCCCAATAACAGGTGAGTCAAACAGTCTTCTTGCTAAGCTAAAATTTAAAGCAGTCCTTACAGTCCACTTATTCAACCTGGGCTTCTTCCCCCTGTAAAAAATTGCTACCTAGGAGTAAAAGTTAGACTATATACTCACCTTACCCCTAATCTTCTGCCCACAGTACCTAGAGGAGGGTGTTGCCATCCTCTTTCCACCAAGATCCTGATTCCTGGGGATTGCAGCCCAAAACTAATTAGAAGATGCACTTACACTGGACTGGAGTGTCTTCTTGCGAGATTTGGGGTACTAATCATTGCAAAGCTTGCCAGAAGAGTAGTGATGTCACACCCTGCAACATGGAAGACGGGGATAAGATCTATAAAAAGAGGAGCTCCAGACTCCCCTCAAAAAATTTAAAGTCAGCAGCTACAAATACTGTAGCTGCTGACTTTTAATGAGAGGATACTTACCTGTCCAAGGATCCAGCGATGTCCTCACCCAAACCGATTCTTCAATTGGCTTCGGGTGCAGGCGCTGGCATCTCTAGTAAGGGAAACAGGAAGTGAAGTCTTGCGGCTTCACAGGTGGTTTCCTACTGCACATGTGTGAGCCGTGCTGCACTTTATGAAAGGTCCTGTAGTCTTCTGGGACCTGTGATGTGTCCCAGAAGACTGCGGGGAAAGGAGGGAGGAGGGGGGAGGGAGGAGGGGGGAGGGGGGAGGGGGGTGAAATTCTGGCTTAGATGGCTGTGGCAATCTGAGCCAGAGGTGGGAATGGGTAAAAAAAAAAAAAAAAAAAAAAAAACTGTCAAAACCAGGTACCCGCTCCCCCCTCCAAAATGTGTCAAATGTGGCAGTGGAGGGGAGGAAGGTGCAAACAAGCGTAACTTTCCCTTTTGGGTGGAGCTCCGCTTTAACTTTCTGTACAGGAACATC
Source organism: Aquarana catesbeiana (assembly GCF_042186555.1). Lineage (NCBI taxonomy): Eukaryota > Metazoa > Chordata > Amphibia > Anura > Ranidae > Aquarana > Aquarana catesbeiana. Next base: position 602,007,568 of record NC_133326.1, on the reverse strand, counting down.
TTAAACCTTACAAGCAGATCTTGCACCTTACCGTAAGATTTGTTTTAATTAAAGACTGAACAGATATAGTACACCGGCAGGATGGTAAGAGATGATCTGACAGCTTGTAGGCAGGTGCAGTCTGTTTCCTCCACTGCAGATGGCACTCATACGCAGTGGCAGTGCAGAGGAAGTCAAGAGGTACATGGTTCCTCTATGGTTTCCTGAGTCACTGGGGCAGCGTTGGATGCCATCTTAGGTGTGGCAGAGTCTATTTAAGACCCTGGCTCCTGGGTTGGGCACACATTCTGCGTGTGGGTAGTGTATGGACTGGTCACCTGTTTGTTAGGGACAGTATTTGCGGTAGGGAAAGGTTCTAGATGAGTCCAGACAGACGCTGTTAGTTTGGCTGAAACCTGCTCTGCTACTCCATTATAAAACCATTATAGTTTCCTTTTAGGTTTTCATGGTAGTGACCAACGTGCATCCACTAGAAACAATCCATCTTCGCAGAAGTAGCTCTGTTGTCCGTGGGGTTTTCTCAAAAAAGCTCTAAATCTAGGTGGTACAGATTTCTTGTTCGTGAGGCTGATTTAGACATCAGCTTGTGTGTGAGTGCAATGTGGTGCAGCTGCAATAACACACACTCAGTCTAGGTGCAATAATGGAGCATGTATTATTGTAAAGGAAAAACAGTTCACAACAAGCCCGGTGGAGGGAGGCCCAAGTGGGAATACTCACGACCAACAGAACTACTTCTAAAAACAAGGTGGATTGTTTCCAGTGGGTGGACGTTGATCACTACCATGACAACCTAAAAGGAAACTATAATGGTTTTATAATTATGTTTTTAAACTGTTGTATTTCTATTTTCTTTACTATATGTATACAATCTTTGTTTTTTTACAAATAAACATTTAATACATGAAAATGTATTCGAATAGCACTATGGAAAATCTAAGCAGACAGCACAGCAGTAGCAGCCTGCCATGAGGTTTGCTTTGACAGAATGAAATCCTGGCCTGCCAGGATTACAGTAAGGAAAGTCATTCGATCAATTCACCTTGAGCTACTAAGCTCTGTAAACAGGGTTTTTAATTGCATAAAAAGGGGCTAAGGAGTCCATAACAAAAAATGAGTCTAAAGCTCCACCAGTTGGATCAGAAAAAGAAGAATTAAAATATAAAATTGTAATATCTGACTAATCAAAAACACTTTTTTTTTTTTTTAAATCCTGACCATAATACATAAAGAAAATGATAAAAACAACCAAGCATACACTTACAAGAACATGTACTTGCTTCTACACACGGAAGAGATCATAGAAACACTGTACTAATTCCTAGAATTCCAATAATTCCTACAGACTTCTACATCAGTTGAAAATTAGTATGCAATAGTTTACCAATTAGTATGCAATTGGTTGACCAAAACATTGTTTTTTTTAATTTTCATAATGCTGAACACTGTAAATTATATAAAAAGAAAATTTAAAACAACAAATAATACATTTACAAGAACATTCTGTACTTGCTACTACGCACAGAAGAGATACGTACTAATTCCTAGAATTCCATTAATCCCTACAGATATCCACATTAAAAGGTTACAGCTTCCCCAACAATTTATTAGGAAATCTTAGTGCCAGACTCTACATGTTGCTGCTGTACAAACCTAAAAATGTATATATCCCCAAATAGAGACAAACACAAATTTAATTTCTACTGAAATCATGTACCTGCCTAAAAGCGCACACACACTGGTTGTATAGGGATCACCACAAATGGTATTCAGTCTGATTATATCAGTCACTTCTATTACAATTTAAGTTGTTGGAAACAAACGTAATCAAAAATATATGTTAAAAATTAAAAAACTAGGGTTGCACCAATACCAGTTTCGGTATTTGCGCGAATATTTGTACTCGCACAAATGCTCCCGATACCAAATACGATACCTGGTAATGAAGAGGCAGTGTTGCTTACAACCAGAAGTCAGTGGGCAGAGAGTGCTGAGCGGATGCCCAGAACACAACAGTATACAGTACCTCCCAACTTTTGAACTTCAGAATGAGGGACACTTGAGGAAGGAAGTAACTTTGCATAGCGTGACGGGGCAAAACATGGGCGTGGCCAAACTCTTGACAGTGGGAGGAGCTTAAGGGGCATCATTAAACAAAACTCAAACTTCCTTGTACCTATACAATATGCTTTTATTATTGTTCTACAAGCAAGAGTCTCAGGGATACATAGAAATCACAGCACATTCATTTAAAAATATGGGATAAAAGGGTGCAGAGTTCTGGGATGAGCTACGTACAGAGTGCAGGGTTCTGGGATGAGCTACGTACAGAGTGCAGGGTTCTGGGATGAGCTACGTACAGAGTGCAGGGTTCTGGGATGAGCTACGTACAGAGTGCAGGGTTCTGGGATGAGCTACGTACAGAGTGCAGGGTTCTGGGATGAGCTACGTACAGAGTGCAGGGTTCTGGGATGAGCTATGTACAGAGTGCAGGGTTCTGGCATGAGCCATGTGTAGGGTTCAGGGATGAGCTGCCTATGAAGCTAATATTTTAGTGAAACGTGTCGATTAGCAAGTTTTTGGAGGCATTACTGGATCAGAAATTTTTATTTTACCTTGATACAGTATTAAATTAATCTTTGTACCGTAGATCCAGTCCTCTATAACTGCATTATTGGGTAACTGGTAACTGTGTCCATACAGGGTGTTGTTTGTATGTTGTTTATATGTTTTTTTAACTATGTTGTAATACAATTTATACTTTTTACCGATTCTCTCTCTCTCTCATTATGTGCCCACAAAGTCTGTTAATTTTTTGACTTGGTCAATCCTTGAATATATATATTTTGGATGTTGGCATGGTAAGGGTCTTCCCTACTTAGGTAAAGTAAGTATAAATAATAAGTAAGATATGGAAAGTATTGCTACTTATTCCGATCCCCCTAGACAAATCAAACATTAACCATCTTCAATCATTACCTTCAATAACTGCAGATAAAAGAAAATAAAAATGAAGGTCTTTTAAGTATACCTCTAAGTATAAGTATACCTCTAGGTAAAACCTTTTTTTTTTTTGTATGGGACCAGAACCCTTTCCATAGGCTTCTGGAACAAACCTCTGCCCAGGAGAAAATATCCCAGCACAGAACAATTAAATTAAGAATTTACTTAACTATAACACGAGACCAAGTAATTCTAACCCCTCTGCCAGATGTTACAAAAAGTTTAGGTCATAAAAAGGGAACCATTGTTTTAAACAACATAACTGATCCGAGCACAGCTTAGTTATATAAACTCCACGCAAAAAAGCAAAATTTACCGAAAAATAAAAAAATAACCTGGCCAAGGTTTTAATGAATCCCTACTCTATCCAAAACGAAAAAAAAAAAGTTTAGCCTACTTGTGATTTCCATGAATTGTTTTCTTTTTATTTGTACTTACTAAAAAAAAAAAAGGGGACTAGTTCCCAATTGCCCAGCACAGCTCCCTCCTTCCTTGCACTTCATAGCTCTCTCTGCTCCTTTAGGGACCATGCTGCATTTGTTGTGCAGTTTCTCACAATTTTTGGTGTATTTTTCACACAACAGTATAGGCAGCCCATTTAGCTTTTTTTCCCGTGCAACAAATTGTACGTTCGCTAGCCACATTTGGGGTGCCATTAACAATTAATGGCATCACCAAGCATGATGCACCTTTTTTTTTTTTTTTTAAGCATTCCCAGAACACGCAGGTGTGAATGGGGCTTTACTGGGTGTGTCTAATTACTCCCTGCACTGGCCCAGCTCCACCACCCATCCCCCCACCTTACTACAAAACCTTTTTAATGCTACGCTAACAAATTTATGCAAACTGTTTCACTTTTTGCAAAAGTGAAGGGAGAATAAAGCTCCTGATATAAAAATGTACAGTATATGTTCTTTGAGCTTTACCATTTGATACGTTAAATAAAGTTGCACTCATGATATCATTTCAATCAGCAGACTGTTAATTCAATTTTCCAGTAAATATGTGGGGGTGCAAAAAAATATGTAAATGTGCTGAGAAAAATTACAGGAACATGCATTTTTCATTTTTATTTATTCCAAATAAAAGCCAAGCAAAAAAAAAAAAATGGTATCCCACTTTGCTACCAAATTATAGCCCTCTGTGTCACAAAAAAAATGCATAATATGCTACAGTCGACTACAAAACATAAAATGATAGGATGTGCGGAATCAAGACATTGCCGAAAAACAAAACAAATTGCTCTAGGACTTGGAGGGTTTGGTGAAAAAAAAAATTCCTGGGGACCCAAGTGGTTAAAGCGTACTCCTCCTACTACATGTAACCCGTTATTACCACCACAGAATAAGGCTGACTTGGGAGGTCACAAGCAGATCTCATCTCCAGAGACCAGATAAAAGTAGGGAGTCTGCGATTCATACTGGTGGAAGTGCCCAAAAGTGATTTGCACTACGCAGTAGCAATTATTATTATGTCCAATTATGTTAAGTTATGCATTGTCACATTAAGAATACTGTATGTTCAAAAAGATCCAGGTGGTCAGTGTGTTCAAACAGCAGTCTGCCTTGCAGATAAGTGCAACAGCCGTTTTTCTTGTGATCGTAGTTTATACTGTATTTTTATTGTGTGGTTTTATATCAGGGTGTGTGCAGTTTTCAGGCAAGCTGCCTAGGCAAAATTTACCACTCTCTAGCAAAGCTGCAAACAACTTCAACAGCTTTCTGTATGGAACCAAAACCCTATATATAGCCTTCTGCCATACACAAATCTCTGCTCAGGAGAGAGACCCTGCACTATCCCAGTGCATCATTTTAGCACCCCCTTTACCCCTGGGTGGGTGGGGAGGACCCCCAGGCTGCTGGGCTAGCATTTCAACTCCCAGGGTGGATTCTTACTATAAATGCAGGGCATTATGTCCCCAACCCCCAAGGCGTGCTGATAGAAAATGTGTTCTGATATGATTGGCGCTGCTCTTTGCATCTTAGAGGTGGAAAAGATCCAGAGAGGAAGAGGACCCAGAACTATTACAGTGTCTTCTTAAATGGTCCACCATTCATAGCTATATACAGTATGCATAGGTGTGCGCACAGGGTGTGCCGGATGTGTCCAGGCACACCCTAATCACACCATGCGCATTAGTATTATCGCATTGTGTAGCAACAGGAACATGGGAAAGATCTCCCTCTTACCGGCTCTGCCATAAGAGAAGTGTTTATGCTCTGCCCTTTCACTGTGCCAGCAGGGAGATCAATGTGCTGGGGTCTAATATATGTAGACACAGACACACACGTACGTTTGAGCTTTGGGGTGCACACCCTAGAGCAATAGGCTGCGCACACCTATGACAGTATGGGGTTTATTTACTAAAGGTAAATCCACATTGCACTACAAGTGCACGTGGAAGTGCAGTCGCTGTAGATCTGAGGGGGACATGCAAGGAAAATAAAAAACAGCATTTTTGCTTGTACATGATTGGATGATAAAATCAGCAGAGCTTCCCCTAATTTCCGATCTTCCCCTCAGATCTACAGCGACTGCACTTCCAAGTACACTTGCAGTGCAAAGTGGATTTGCCTTTAGTAAATAAACCCCCAAGTACTGTTCCACTTCAAGTGTGCTTAAGTGTAGTACACACTTTACAGAGGAACCTCATTATTGCAGGATGTCCTCATACATACTATGTAAAAAGACATAGTGGTTGATTTACTAAGGTCAAATATACAGTGCAATTTGCAAGGGCATTTGCTCCAGAGCTTAGAAAATGGGGGGGGGGGGGGGGGCGCTCTGCTGACTTCCATTCCATCATCCAATCACGTGCAAACAAAAATGCTGTTTTTTTTTTCCTTGCAGGCGGATGAGTATACTGTGCAAAGTGAAGCTTCACCTCGTTTCTTGTGATTGTAGCGTATGCTGTGTTTTTATTGTGTGGTTTTAGATCAGGGTGTGTGCAGTTTTCAGGCAAGCTGCCTAGACAAAATTTACTGTTCTGGAGCAAATGCCCTTGCAGAGTGCACAATCTATTTGCCTTTAGTATATCAACTCCATAGTGTATGTTTTTGTCTGTAGACTCTGGTCCGACTGCACCTAGAGTATGCTGTCCAGTTCTGGGCACCAGTCCTCAGGAAGGATGTACTGGAAATAGAGCGAGTACAAAGAAGGGCAACAAAGCTAATAAAGGGTCTGGAGGATCTTAGTTATGAGGAAAGGTTGCGAGCACTGAACTTATTCTCTCTGGAGAAGAGACGCTTGAGAGGGGATATGATTTCAATATACAAATACCATACTGGTGACCCCACAATAGGAATAAAACATTTTCGCAGAAGAGACTCGTGGCCACTTATTAAAATTAGAAGAAAAGAGGTTTAACCTTAAACTACATAGAGGGTTCTTTACTCTAAGAGCGGCAAGGATGTGGAATTCCCTTCCACAGGAGGTGGTCTCAGCGGGGGAGCATCAATAGTTTCAAGAAACTATTAGATAAGCACCTGAACAACCACAACATACAGGGATATACAATGGATTACTGACATATAATCACACACATAGGTTGAACTTGATGTCTTTTTTCAACCTCACCTACTATGTAACTATGTTCTCTGTGCTGGGGTATGAGGCTAGGTTCACATTTGTGTGGGTCCTGTGTGCTGCGCTTGTGTGAGCACAGAAGTCCATTTATTTGAATGGGCTGCTGTACCTGCAAGAAAACGCAGGGAAAATGTCCCTGAAATTTTTTTTCAAAATGCGACTGCACAGAAAATCATAATGCTGTGGCATCATAGAGTTTCACGCACCTGAAAATGCACCGATGTGTAGGGGTAACATTAAGAATTAAGGGCCACATGCCCACCCACCCTCTCATACATCTTCTAAAGAGCAGTGTGTATTGCCTCCGGGTTGGAGAATGAGTGCGGTTAGCATGTCCCCCCCCCACCTGCATATGTGTGAACCTAGACTTTATGTTGCCTTTATTTGCCTGACTGGTGTGCCAGCTATAAACTGATTTGAATGTCTGTTATGTGTGCCAACTCATACAACGTGCTGGGATGCTGCAGGGGAGAGTAGAATCAGAGCTGAAGATTGAGCAAATCTCGGAAGCCCGCACAATTAGAGGGAAAGTTCTGTGACTTAAAGGCCTCTTTCACACGAGGGATCCGTATGTCCGTTTTTCATACTTCCGTTTTCGGATGAAAAACGGACATACGTGTATCCCTATGAAGCGTCGGATGTCAGCGGTGACATGTCCGCTGACATCCGACCCGCTCCGATCCAAAAAGTGTAACGGAGGAAAACCCTACTTTTCCATCCGTTTTCGGATCGGATCGGGTGACGACGGACACTACGGTCCATCTTCATCCGATCCCCCATAGGGGAGAGCGGCGCTCTGACAGGTCCATCGCTGCACAGTGTGTAGCGATGGACCTGTCATCTTCCTGCTCAGCGGGAATTGGCGGAGCGATCCCCGCTGAGCAAGCGGGTGTTCACGGGGCGGATCATCACTGATCCGCCCCGTGTGAAAGAGCCCTAGTTGTTTGGTCACATGTCCCTTAAATTGTACAGTATTTCCACTTTTGAAGCCAAATAACACTGACTTTATATTTGTTACATCTTCCCATTCACATAGCACAAGCTTAAAATCGCTGCTTACCTTTTTACTTCCTCTGAAAACTGAAGTTTTCCTCTTTGATGCAGATGGGGGCTGAGAAGTTAAAAATGACACATCCACTACCATAAGCAGGAGTCTCAAACCAGCTGTTGCGAAACTACAAGTCCCATGATGCATTGCAAGGCTGACATTTATAAGCATGATTCTCACAGGCAGAGGCAGGATGGGACTCGTAGTTTCGCAACAACTGGAGGGCCGCCAGCTTGGGACCCCTGGCTTAAAGGGTTAGTTCACATTTTTAGAAAAAATTAAAACGGCACGCCCTACACCCCACCGTACACCACCCTCCTGTCCCCATATTGTTTATCTCTGTGGGTGGTGAGCTATCAGTGCCGATGCAGCAGGAGCTGCGGTCCAGGAATTTTTAATCCCAGTGTCGTCCCCCCCCCCCCCCCCCCTCCTCTTTCAGGGCTGCCTTGCGTAGGCCATACATGTTTCGAATGCTGAACCAGCCGAGATTTGAACCGCATATGGGCAGGCTGAATGAACCACATTGATCAATTGGTCAACTTGGGTACAACCAGCCTGCCAGATTTTACTTGCAATTATTGCTAGCGGCTGTATAGCTGCTAGCAATAATCACTGTCTTCTCCCAGTGGGGACAGCTTCTCCTGCCTCCCCCCCCCCCCGCCAGGTGAATACAATGACTCGCAGGAGGGATTCCCACATCAACACTGTCTTTTGCAACCCGTGGTTGCAGGAAAGAAATTCGCACAGTGTATGGCCAGCCTTAGTTGGTCTGAATCGCCTAATATCTTCTCTTGAGGATGCTTCAGGAGTTCACAACTCAGCTTACTAGCCAAGAACCTTTACATTATTATTACTATACACGATTTATATAGCGGCAACAGTTTATGCAGCTCTTTACAATGTAGAAGGGGGACAGCACAAATACGATACAGTTCAATACAGAACATGCATCGAAAGTACTGAGATCTCAGCCCTGGAAACCCCAAGAGACCTACAAATCTGTATGCAATTCAATCCACTAGTGTTCACACCTACGTTACCTGTGCCTTTTGGGTCTTTGTTCTTCTGAGCACGTTTCTATCCTAGCAATTGTATATACAGTTCCTGGAATTCCTAAAGAATGGTACAGATAGCTTTTGTAAAAGGTGTCTGACATCCACTCTAAAAGTGGGGCAGCATGCGCCAAATTCATGTACCGGTCTGGAACTTGTACTTGAATTTTGCACATGCTGTGCCACCTTTAGAAGGCATGCAAAACACTTGCAAAATCTCTGTTCGCCAAATAAAAGTTGCTCTTAATCAGCTCCACTTTCGTAAGATAGGAACAGTCTGTAATTTATTTTGAATTTGGTGCAGGTATTGCGCCATAATGTAGAAACTAGAACTACCTGAATTGGTCAGAACCAAAACCGTTGGAGATGTTTTTTTTTTTATTTGGCGCAACAACGATGAACGCCAGAAAAGTGGCTCAGCAGATTTACTGAATTTCCTCCAGTGTGTTTTACTATGATTAGATAGCCCAGGTTTACGCCAGTGCAATCACAGCCATGATCACATGCGATGTCTGAGATGAAATGCAAGTTCAGCCATACAGTTGTATGGCTGAACTCGCATTGGATTCGCACAGAAAAAAGTGCAGGGACTTGTTTTGTTCTCACCTATGCGATCCGATTCCTGTGCGAGTTCACAGTTCACACTGCGATCTGTGAAGCGATCTTGGGGTGTCATTAACAATGTAATGACACCCGCAGCGGTTCGCAGTGGGTAGTGTGAACTGCCCGCTGGAGAGATGTGGGAACCACTGGTTCCTGCATCACATCAGTGTGATCCTAGGCTGAAGAATGTTGATTGGCTCATCTACCGCTACAAGCTGAGATTATTTTATACCTTCATTTATTTTACTAGAACCCTTTGACATTCTGTATATGAATTAATGGAATTGAGCTGGTCATGAAATAGAATACACGTGAAGGGGATTTTGTAGAGCCCTTATTAGGGGTTGTATAGGGCCATTGTACGGAACTGGAGGATAAATATAAAATTACAATATAATAATGTGTTATTAGTGAGCTTTTATTGCAAACAGAAATTATGATTGTAATGTATACAGGAGCTTTAAAAGGAATTTTTATTCTATTTGAATCAGTGCCATCTCATGGTTTTTTGTTTGGCGGGGCGGCAAACAACCCCCCCGACACCATCTCCCCCCCCCCACTCGCTGTCTGCTGGTCGGTCCACTTACCCCATCTAGGCGGTGGGCATTGGCGGACAGCAAGAAGCGGTGGGGAATGAGGCATCGACAGACATCAAGAAGCGGCGAGGATCGGGGCATCGACAGACATCAGGCTGCGGCGGGCATCGGGTAGCGGCTCATGTGTCTTCTCCTCCTCCTCGCTTCCGCCGTGCGTCTCCTCCCCTCCTCCTAGGCGTCCAATAGGATCACCTTTCCTTTCAACCAATCGGGTGATGGGTATCAGATCCACTTCATGATTGGCTGGTAGGATGATCAGTGTTGCAACAGGGAATATTCATTCGCTGTTGTAACACCTGGGTGGACACGAAAGCCTATTAGAGCCTCTGGCTCTAATCAGGTGCTTAAAAAAACACCCCCGGTGCTGTAATTCAGGCGCACAGCATCCGAAAAGGGGCCAGACATATGAATAGGGGATGGCGGCGGCGATGGATCGAGCATTGCATCGCTAGAAGGTGGAGGGGGTGGCGGCCATGGATAGAGGGGATGGCACTCAGGCGCCCCTAATGGACGGGCCGATAATGATATCAATATTTTAAAATGTATATATGACCAGCTTCATGTACAAATAAATCCTAGTATATTAATATTTGTAGTATGTTAAAGCGGTAGTTAACTCTACAAGTAAGCTTATAATAAAGATTACTTGTAAGAAAAATTTATATCTTCTAAATGTGCACCACGTTTCCATTGTAAGTCAATGGGAATGCATCAAAAGTGCATCAGTGTGAAAGGGCCCTCAGTAGTACTGCACACAGTTGGTACTTTAACATTGCTTCCTATTTGTCTAGGTTGATGGCTTTATTGGCAACAACTTAAAAGCGAACCATCACCTGAAATGGGAAGTTCCGCTTTTCCTCCCCTTCCCCACTACCTTTTTGGAGTTTTTTTTTTTAATGGGACCTGGGTACCCATTTCTGAGAGGTACCCACTACCACTTCCACTCAGATCACCTAGGCAAGAAGAGTGGACGAATGCACAGCAAGTCTCGCGCATGCGCAGTGTGGAGCTGGCTGTGAAACAGCAGGAAGTCACAGCCAGCTTCCTACAAACAAAATGGCGGCACCAGGGATCCAAAGATTGGAAAAGAACCAACCTGGGTGATGACTGCGCCGGACCCCTGGTGTCTATTTATAAAAAGTCAGCAGCTACAGAATTTTTGTAGCTGCTGAATTTCAATTTTTTTTTTTTTTTTTACAAAAGACTGTAGCTTCTCCTTAAGCTCACATGACCCAACTGACGATTCAAAGAAATAAAAGCAGTGAGGCAGGTGAGAAAAGTCACTATCATTTTTCAGCGTTTTTGCAATAGCGTTTATCGGTTTTCAGCGTTTTGTTTTTTTTTTTCAGTGGGATCAAAAACGTTAAACACTGGTGAGCCAAGTTTTTGAGTGTTTATCAGGCGTTTTTTAGATGTTAGAGCGTTTTTACAGCTGAAAAATTCCTCTCAGAACCCATAAGTTTTGCTTTTTTTTGTTTTTCCAGCCAAAAACCATTGATAACAGCCTATGTGTGCTTGGACACATAGGATAACATTCTGGAGAGTTTATGGACTGTAGAAAAAAAACCATCTGAAGCCAAAAACAGCAGCTGTAAAAATGCCCAAAAATGTCCAGCGTGCATGAGGCCTAATTGATAATGCTGTGTCAACCATGAGTAGCATCTGTGGCCAATAGGGAACATCGACACTGTACACATGTAAACATAATACACAAGTGTACAGGGCAGGGACATGCAGTGAGGTCAGTGGCTGGTAAGGGACTGGCTGATATCAGAGCCAGACACACACAGGTTACATACACTGCAATCGTTAGAGCGAGAGCAATAATTCTAACACTAGACCTCCTCTGTAACTCTAAACATATAATCTGTCAAAAATTTTAAAGTGACGTCTATGGAGATTTTTAAGTACTGAAGTTTGGTGCCATTCCACGAGTGTGCGCAATTTTAAAAGCGTGACATGTTAGGCATCTATTTACTTGGCATAACATCACCTTTGACATTATACAAATAAATCAGGTTGTTTTTTTTTTTTTTTTTTTGTTTTTTTTTTTTTATATATTCATGAAACTGTTTTTTTACAAAAAAAAAAAAAAAGCGTTTGAAAAATTGCTGTGCAAATACTGTGTAACATAAAAAGTTGCAACAACCACAATTTTATTCCCCAGGGTGCCTGCTAAAACAATATATATAATGTTTAGGGGTTCTGAGTAATTTTCTAGCAAAAAAAAATGATTATTACATGTAGGAGAGAAGTGTCAGAATTAGCCTGGATGGCAAGGGGTTAATTACCATAAGTAATTTACAAATAATTATTATATATTGTTTTTAAGGTAATTTGCTATATTTTCAAAAAACGTACTCAAGCAGGGGGCTTAACGGACAAATTACTGAAGTTTGAAGTTATAACTTCCAACCAGTAAGTTCACTGTAAATAGATAAATAATAAATTATCTTATAACATATAGCATAATAATATATGATTTAGCTTGGTTATAACAGTACCTTTTCAACAGCAGCAGATTCTCATTCTCCCTCTTAACTGTGTGAGAAAAACATGGGATTGTGGGTAAACCTTATACCCATAAACACATTATTTCCTTCTAGTTAAGAGGGCTGAGCTGGAAGGGAGCATTTGTCTTTTAGACACATGCCCCTTCTATGACACTGCAGTGAGAGGCGTGCCTCCCCTGAGGCATTTTTATTGGACAGCTGGGGCTAATGGAACTTTACCAGTGGTCCAAGGCTCCAAGCTGTCCATTGAGCTCAGTGCCTCTGACAAGAAGTGATTAGAGGCACTGTGAGCTCATCCTCTCAGTCTGCTGCAAACAGAGTGTGCCAGCCTGTATTTAAACTGGCCGCTCTGCATGTAGCTTCTGACAGGCTGCACAAGGAGCCCCGTATCTCCGGAACCATGGGTTGTAGGAGCCCCAAGTTTTTACCAGTGGTGGGGTAGGACTTAGGCTACCTACCCCCCTTTCAACCTAAGGTCGCCGAGCTACGACCCTCGATTTTTTTTTTTTTTTTATGTTCATGGCAGGGGAGGCAGCCTCCCCTGCCTCCCCTGATTGCACATCCCTGGTACAGTGTATAGACATCTTTAAACATAGGATCTTGCTGCCGGCAAAATCCTGCATTCATTCATACACCTGGGTTTACAAAGGGGGGTTGAATGGCTATTAAAAGGTAACCATCCTCACCTGTGATCTGCTTGCGTGTGTGTGTGCGTGTGCGTGTGTGTGCGTGTGTATAAAAGGTCAATGAATTTCTGGACTCCTGACAGACCTTTGCATCTTTCATCCAGTGATGCACTGACATTTCTAGATTCCGAGTCATGGGGAAAGCAAAAGAATTGTCAAAGGATCTGCGGGAAAAGGTAGTTGAACTGTATAAAACAGGAAAGGGATATAAAAAGATATCCAAGGAATTCAGAATGCCAATCAGCAGTGTTAAAACTCTAATCAAGAAGTGGAAAATGAGGGTTTCTGTTGAAACCAAACCACGGTCAGGTAGACCAACTAAAATTTCAGCCACAACTGCCAGGAAAATTGTTCGGGATGCAAAGAAAAACCCACAAATAACTTCAGGTGGAATACAGAACTCTCTGAAAACATGTGGTGTGGCTGTTTCAAGATGCACAATAGGGAAGCACTTGAAGAAAGATGGGCTGCATGGTCGAGTCGCCTTTTTTGGCCACAACCATAAACACTACATTTGGAGAGGAGTCGTCAAGGCCTACGATGAAAGGTACACCATTCCTACTGTAAAACACGGGAGGTGGATCGCTGATGTTTTGGGGATGAGTGAGCTACAAAGGCACAGGAAATTTGGTCAAAATTAATGGCAAGATGAATGCAGTATGTTATCAAAAAATACTGGAGGAACATTTGCATTCATCAGCCAAGAAGCTGCGCATGGGATGTACTTGGACATTCCAACATGATAATTATCCAAAACACAAGGCCATGTCGACCTGTCATTGGCTACAGCAGAATAAAGTGAAAGTTCTGGAGTGGCCATCTCAGTCTCCTGACCTCAATATCATTGAGCCACTCTGGGGAGATCTCAAAAACATGCAGTTCATGCAAGACAGCCCAAGAATTTACAGGAACTGGAGGCTTTTTGCCAAGAGGAATGGGCAGCTTTACCATCTGAGAAGATAAAGAGCCTCATCCACAAATACCACAAAAGACTTCAAGCAGTCATTGATGTTAAAGGGCGCAATACAGGGTATTAAGAATTGGGTTATGTAAACTTTTGATCAGGGTCATTTGGGTAGTTTCTGTTGTGATTATGATTTAAAAAGAGTAAACACAGTTGATTGATAATAAATGGCTGCAGCCAAACACTAGCCATGAGCGAAAGAAAAGTTTTTGTGTTATCATTCATGTTCTCTAAAAAAATGGCCAAGAAATCATAAATTCTGCCAGGGTATGTAAACTTATGAGCACAACTGTGTATGTGTGATAGAGCCACCTCAGTTTATAATACACTGTTTTTCATATTTGTGCTCATGTCCACTTTAATGAGAAGAATGGGAGCTGTCATTATTGCTTTGTACGCAGGCTCTAGAGATGTCATTGAAATCATTACAAGCGAGTCAATGACCAGACAAGCATGCAGCAAATGAAATCTGAAATCATATTGTGCATGCTTGCTTCAGGTTGATGACTCAGTAGGTGGTGAAGCAAGGGTCTAGAATGATATCCCTGGAGAGGAAGTCAGCAATAGCAGCACGCTTACAGGTTTACTTTAGGAAAGAACCCTTATCAGGAACACTTAGCCCATCATCTTTGTGACATGGGTCCATACTGTGGACACAAGTTTTCACCCTTCCTGTGCATGACATCACCAAGATTATAATTAACAGATAACAGTCTTGACCTTTGCTCCAGCAAGATCGTTCTTGCACATTTTTACAGGCAAATATGGAAATCAATGTACTTTCATAATGCCATTGTCAATGCTCATATGATAACTTTTTTTCATGCACACTACCGTCAAAAAAAAGATCATTCAGGTCTGCAAAGCAAATGTTCTTATACAGATTTGAATGTACCCTATTGTCTATCTACACCAGTACACTAAATGTTCAGAAGCGTTTACAACATCAATGTTTAGATACTCTAACTAAATGTATTTATTTCTTTATTTTAGGTTCTTATATAGTGCCGTCAATTTACGCAGCACTTTACATATACATGGTACATTCACATCAGTCCCTACCCTCAAGGAGCTTACAATCTAAGGTCCGTAATTAACATTCATACATACACAGGCCAATTTAGACAGTATACAATTAACCTAACAGCAGGTCTTTGGACAAGAACAATTTGCATTCATGGTCTGTTTAGTGTTGGTTTTGCGGAGTTGAATTGAAGAACGGTAGTAAACGCACATAAATGTGTCTAAACCTGCTTTAAAAGGAACATCGCAGGAAACCATGAGCTCGAAGGCAAAAAGGTTGTTTATACTTCCCAAATAACTTCTTCTGCATATAGAAAGACTAAACACAGGAGTGTCAGTGTGCCTGAGGCCTTGGCAGTAGGGGTTTCATTGTACACCCCGCCCCCACTGATTTTTTGTTTTTCTGATGGTACAATGATGGAGTTGTCAAGTGCAGGAGAAGCCTGCAGATCCTCCAATCTTTAGTGTGTACGTATATGTGTGGCTGTGCAGCAGGGAATGCCCCTGCCACCTCTGGCAGAACAGCTCAGGTGGGTTCGGACATGTGTCCGAACCCACCTGAGATCATCCCTGATTATTTGAACTCCTCCGTTTGTGCAGCTCTGACATGCACGCCCATTGGTCTCTGTATGTAGCTCTGACTGTGCACACCCAGTGGCCGGGGTATGTAGCTCTGACTGTGCACGCCCAGTGGCCTGTGTATTTAGCTCTGACTGTGCATGCCCAGTGGCCTGTGTATGTAGCTCTGACTGTGCACGCCCAGTGGCCGGGGTATGTAGCTCTGACTGTGCACGCCCAGTGGCCGGGGTATGTAGCTCTGACTGTGCACGCCCAGTGGCCGGGGTATGTAGCTCTGACTGTGCACGCCCAGTGGCCGGGGTATGAAGCTCTGAATGTGCACTCCCAGTGGCCTGTGTATGTAGCTCTGACTGTGCACGCCCAGTGGTCTGTGTATGTAGCCCGACTGTGCACGCCCAGTGGCCGGGGTATGTAGCTCTGACTGTGGATGCCCAGTGGCCTGTATATGAAGCTCTGAATGTGCACGCCCAGTGGCCTGTGTATGTAGCTCTGACTGTGCACGCCCAGTGGCCTGTGTATGTAGCTCTGACTGTGCATGCCCAGTGGCCTGTATATGAAGCTCTGAATGTGCACGCCCAGTGGCCTGTGTATGTAGCTCTGACTGTGCACGCCCAGTGGTCTGTGTATGTAGCCCGACTGTGCACGCCCAGTGGCCGGGGTATGTAGCTCTGACTGTGCACGCCCAGTGGCCTGTATATGAAGCTCTGAATGTGCACGCCCAGTGGCCTGTGTATGTAGCTCTGACTGTGCACGCCCAGTGGCCTGTGTATGTAGCTTGACTGTGCACGCCCAGTGGCCTGAGTATGTAGCTCTGACTGTGCACGCCCAGTGGCCTGTATATGAAGCTCTGAATGTGCACGCCCAGTGGCCTGTGTATGTAGCTCTGACTGTGCACGCCCAGTGGTCTGTGTATGTAGCCTGACTGTGCACGCCCAGTGGCCGGGGTATGTAGCTCTGACTGTGCACGCCCAGTGGCCTGTATATGAAGCTCTGAATGTGCACGCCCAGTGGCCTGTGTATGTAGCTCTGACTGTGCACGCCCAGTGGCCTGTGTATGTAGCTTGACTGTGCACGCCCAGTGGCCTGAGTATGTAGCTCTGACTGTGCACGCCCAGTGGCCTGTATATGAAGCTCTGAATGTGCACGCCCAGTGGCCTGTGTATGTAGCTCTGACTGTGCACGCCCAGTGGCCTGTGTATGTAGCTTGACTGTGTACGCCCAGTGGCCTGTGTATGTAGCCCGACTGTGCACGCCCAGTAGGGTTGCCACCTTTTCTGCAAGCCAATCCCGAACATTCTTGTACCCATAAAATATGCTTAGAATGCTGTGCCATAAGTTATGCCCTGTACACACGATAGGATTTTCCAACAACAAAATCCATGTTTTTTTTCTGACGGATGTTGGCTCAAACTTGTCTTGCATACACATGGTCACACAAATCTTGTTGGAAATTCCGAACGTCAAGAACGCGGTGACGTACAACACGTACGACGAGCCGACAAAAATTAAGTTCAATAGCCAGTGCAGCTCTTCTGCTTGATTCCGAGTATGCGTGGAATTTTGTGCATTGGAATTGTGTACACATGATCGGAATTTCCGTCAATGGATTTTGTTGTCAGAAAATTTGAGATCCTGGACAGGTGGCAACCCTAATGCCCAGTGGCCTGTGTATGTAGCCCGACTGTGCACGCCCAGTGGCCTGTGTATGTAGCCCGACTGTGCACACCCAGTGGCCTGTGTATGTAGCCCGACTGTGCACACCCAGTGGCCTGTGTATGTAGCCCGACTGTGCACACCCAGTGGCCTGTGTATGTAGCTCTGACGGTGCATGCCTAGTGGCCTGTGTATGTAGCTCTGACTGTGCATGCCTAGTGGCCTGTGTATGTAGCTCTGACTGTGCATGCCCAGTGGCCTGTGTACGTAGCTCTGACGGTGCATGCCCAGTGGCCTGTGTACGTAGCTCTGACTGTGCATGCCCAGTGGCCTGTGTATGTAGCTCTGATGGTGCATGCCCAGTGGCCTGTGTAAGTAGCTCTGACTGTGCACGCCCAGTGGTCTGTGTATGTAGCTCTGACTGTGTGTGCCCAATGATCTGTGTGCTCTCTCCTTCTGAAACAGCCAACAACCACCCTCAACAAACATCTACGGAAAAATTAAAGGAGGTAGGCGAAAAATTGTCGGTTGATGAGTGGCTGTATCCTATCAGATGAGGTCATTGCTTGGTTATGCAAGCAGAAAAAACACAAGGAGAGGAGGCGCCTCTAAGTGCAGTATGTAAACCAGATTTAATAAAAACACTGTGTAGAACACTCACATTTGGTAGAATTAAATAAAGCATGTAGTGTAGTTAAAATCCAGGAAGAGGGGAGTCCATCAGATCTATCACAACATCGCTGCTTCCTGCTGTGCGTAGGGCTGTGCTTGAAACACCGCTAAAGCCGGCCGCGGTGATGAAGTATTCCAAAGCGAGGCCTGGAACTCTGGTGGAAAGCAGGCGCGGGGCTGTGACGTCACTGGAATGCGACGCGTTTCATGAGCGTACGGGCTACGATGTCACGGTAGCCGCGCTCCTTCATCAAAGCTACAAGTGGATCGTGGGGATGGCTTAAAACGAGAATGGGGGCGGGAGTAAGGGGAAGAACGGGAGGAGAGAGGAAACAAAGTGAAATGAGGAAGGGGAGGGGGAAAAGAAGGGAGGGGGTGACCACATATGTAAAATACTCTATACAAATAAAAATGCATATCAAAAATAGTCTCAATAAATGGCAAAAAATGACAAATAATCGATTTATATATATATATATATATATATATATATATATATATATATAAAAGTTATGCCCGATTGAAAGGGCAATAAGGAAGGGGAATAGGAGGGACACGTCAGAATAATTATAGAAACACAATCGGAAGTAGTAATAAATAAAATTAAGAAAATTAATTATTGGTAATCAATCATGGGATAATGATATAAAGAAATAATAATAAAATATAATATAATGTATGAAATGAATAAATAGTTGGGTATGAGCAAACGTGAGGCCAACGGTTTCTCACGGTCATTGGGAACTAATAATTGGCTCGAAAAGAATTGGAAATTGAAAATTAAATGGAAAAATTAAATTATAATAAAATGACCAATTGAATAATTAAATAGTTAAAAAACCTTAATATAGTAGTCGAGGGTATTAATACATCTATATACATATACATATATGCGCATAGATATGTATCTGGTCATAAACATACGCACACATAAAAAACCCTCTACTATGTGGCCCCTATACATACACAGCTCATAAGGAATGAAGAAGTAGGGTCTACTCCTATAAAAATTGAGTTTGCTTTGTTTATATAGACTTTTCATGGACTATATTAGTTACAATTACCTTCTGTCACCTACATGATGGTAATATAAGGATGTCTAGTTTTTTGCGCCTTTTACTTGCTTATGGTTATGCAAGCAGCTGCAGGTATTGAAGTTGCTTGCCTACAATCTCTAAACAGCATGGATGGAGGAATGTACTAGATTTTTCTCATTTTGCTTGCGGGCTGAACAGAAGAAAACTATGTATGTATGCTTAGCCCAGCCTTTCTCAGCCAGAGTTCAGCAACAAATGCTAATGCAGGTGGATCAAGCAGCTTGATTCAAGCCTAACTCATTTACAGAGAGCCACAGGTTGCTGTTCAAATACAAGCCTAGACCCTGTGCCAGGCTGTCCACCTGTGTCCTACCAACTGATGATGTCATCAGTTGTTAAGGAGCACATTGGGCACCTGCACAGAGTACTTGAGTTCCCCTCACCTGCCATCAAGGCCGCCGAGGCAGGTAAGGGGATGGGTGGTTGGGTTGCCCATGGCTCTCTTCCTGGAGTCAAGGTTTGATTTCTCCTCCCCTGTGCCCCAAGCATTGCATTATGATGCTGGGCTGCCCTGGTGCTCAGCAGCGTTTCCTTAGTCTGCTAAAGGTGGTGGGCAAGACCAGGGGTGTGGCCACCTCCTTCCCTCTTTTCTCATGTGGCAACTCTGGCTGAACAGGACTGCCTGCACGCAGAAACATGGGACACCACATGTATACTCGCTGACCACCTTGTCACTACAAACTGCTTACTGACCACTCTGCCACTACAAAACTGCTCACTGACCACCCTTCCACTACATACTGCTCACCGACCACCCTGCCACTACATACTGCTCACAGACCACCCTGCCACTACATACTGCTCACAGACCACCCTGCCACTACAAACTGCTCACCAACCACCCTGCTCACCGACCACCCTGCCACTACATACTGCTCACCGACCACCCTGCCACTACATACTGCTCACAGACCACCCTGCCACTACATACTGCTCACAGACCACCCTGCCACTACATACTGCTCACAGACCACCCTGCCACTACATACTGCTCACAGACCACCCTGCC
Organism: Aquarana catesbeiana; assembly: GCF_042186555.1. NCBI lineage: Eukaryota > Metazoa > Chordata > Amphibia > Anura > Ranidae > Aquarana > Aquarana catesbeiana. The sequence continues at coordinate 601,987,485 of NC_133326.1, read as the reverse complement.
ACTACATACTGCTCACAGACCACCCTGCCATTACATACTGCTCACTGACCACCCTGCCATTACAAACTGCTCACCGACTACCCTCTCAGAAATAGATTATGTGTCTTTTTTCCTGCAACCACTGTGTTTCTCCTGAGGAGCTATTGTGTTCTCCCGGCGGGGTGGGGGGAAAGCTGTCCCTGCTGAGAGAACACTAGGATTATTGCTAGAGGCTATAGCCACTGGCAATAATGGCATGCTAGAAATCAGACAAGCTGGTTGTACCAAATATTGAACGTGGATCGACTTGGGTAAATCTGCCTGCCCATAGATGGATCGAATCTCTGCCGGTCCCTGCTGAACTGGCCGAGATTTGAACCATCTATCGCCAGTTTAACTTTGGGTGAGCCAGTGCATCAACTACAGGGTGTAGTCATTTATTACCTGTATATCATTGTACCCCATTGTTGGGGCACTATAGAGATCTACAGGGATCTGCGATATAAAGCAGGAGAAGGTTTCATAACTTGTTTTTACTTACAGGTGCACTTTAGGAACACTGCGTTATGAGGAATAAAAGTAGATAAAATCAGTCATCTACTTATTTTAGCCCAGCTGGGTAATCATGGCAGTTTAATCTCTTCCCAGATTCTCGTTCCCCTGAGGAAGAAATGTGGCCTATTCGAAATGCATTGGGAGTGAACAGAATCATACCCAACATGCTCTGATCATTATCATGGAATGATGTATTGTTTTTTTTTTTTTTATTTTCACCTTTGTCATTTTAACATGTCTCTAATAAATGACATTTTGTAGATTTGTGTATATATATATATATATATATATATACACACACACACACACACACACACACACATACATACACACACACACACACACACACACAATGTCTAAAAATTCCCACCTAAACATAGTAAGAAATATTTAAAAGTTTAGGGATGTTGGCATTCACAATTGAGGTGTTACTTGGTTATGGTTTCTGTTCACTTACCAAAGTGATTTTTCACTGACATTACTAAATAAGATGATGCTACGTGATTTCTTCAATCAGCCATCATTCAAAGTGAGCAACCCCTGCTTTAGTAACTCAATCCCAATATGTCGGTACGCACTTCATGGCCTCTCTAGGCATACCCTGGCTGAGTCTTCTTAGGAGGAGAAGAATTGATAGGCTGGGTTGTATTTTCCTGGCCAATCGCTGCCACCCTCAATATAAGATAGAACCGGGAGATTCTGTTCATTTTCTCCCAGACAGCCATATATGTAAAGATATTTTTGCTACTGGGTCATACCAGCACATTAAACCACTACATCATGTCTGTGTGTAGCTATAGACCTGCATTGATAATGAAGATGCACTAAAGATTATCCGTAGTACAGAACAACTATACTATGGCATTGGCCAACAAATGCAACAAGCAATGGCTGCTCTCGTTTACATACACACACCTGAAGAAGGAGGAAACGGATTTGTAAAACATTAACAAACAGATATTTATATGAAGCTCATCACATTCAAATGCAGATTTCAAATATCCCCTAAACTGCAGAACTCGTCCACACCCATTCTATCCATTCACAGCAAACATGTTATACAGGAAGAATAACTTTGTCCACATGAGAAGGGCGAGCCAGCAGACCAGAATAAGCAGCAAGGAGAGAAGACAGAACAACATTGTTCTCAAAACTAATAAAGAAATAGATACCTGAACCAAGAAAAGTATCAGGTTATTGGTCGGTTTGCCAAATCCACATTTTTATCCTAGTAGCTTAAAGTAGAACTATAGGCAAAACTTGTTCATTTTGGATAGAGTAAGAGAGGGTTATAGCCCCTGTAAGCTTTTTTTTTTTTTTTTGCCATCTGTGTCCCATTGGGGAGATTTACCTTCACTTCCTGTCCAACAGCCAAAACAGGACGTGAGAGGAAATCCATTTGGGCCCCCAAGGTCACCAGAAATAGTGAACCCATTGGAAGATTTCCTCTGTTCTGGGGACAGCTTAAAGTGTGGGATTTCTTTTACTTTTTATGAGAACGGAAAACAGGACAGAGAGGGTGAATCTTCATAATGGTAGGCACAGACAGCAATAAAAGCTGAAAGGTGTTCTAGTCCTTCTACACTCCATCCAAAACTAAAAAAAAAAACAAACAAAAAAAAAAAAAAAAAGCACAGTTTTGCCTCTAGTTATACTTTAAAGTAATGAGGTCTCATAACCACACCATCCCCACTGATAACAAGGTGAAGTACACGGTACTTGAGGGCTTTTTTCTCCTTAGCAGGGCCGAAAGGGAACAAACAGAAGGCAAGCATAAGTGTTTGTGTTGGGGGTAGGCAAAGTAAGAGACCCGGTCACCAGATTATTCATTTCCACAATGTTTTCATAAGATTATATGTGGGTTTACATTACTTTATACTTTTTTTTTTTACCTGCAAAAGCCTCCCTTTTGTAGACTTCTAAAAGGCCCAAGACTGCTGCTGGAGGACACTCAAGCGACACTCTCTACTATTCCCCATTAACATCTTGCTTCGGGGCTGGTAGCTCTTGTGAGGAGGCAGGGTGTTGTGATGTTTTTAGAAAGCCATGTATAGCACCCTGGCCCCTTCCACCAGACATCTCTCTGCATTGCACAGAGGAGTACAGAGACCCAGTGATGACATCATTGGGTCAGAAATAAGGTACATAGTAAAAATGGAATAGTTATGTTTAAAAAAAATTAGCACGTTAATGCTTGAAATTGGAAGGGGGGATTAAACTGGGAAGGAAAATTGTAGAAGCTGCCATTGCAATTTGTTATTTGCAGATGCAAACTCCAAGGCAATCATCCTAATCCTTTCTTTACTATTCAGTTAGTCAGTAACCTGGAACAAGCATGATACTAGTGAAGTCTATCTACATTCTTTTTCTGGATCAGTGACTTACATTGTAGTGAAACCAGGATGAGATCGAGAGCCCCAGGCCCTTTAATGTTGGCCAAGGGGAACTGCATGCCATCCAACAAATCTTTTGCTTGAATGGTATGTAAATAAGTGCACCATTGTGGCTACTATTCAGACCACCTCACCAGTGAAACCTGTCCTAGTGGCAGCCCCTGGGAAGCTTTGTTCTGCAGTGGGCCCTAAGATAGGGACCCCACCGCTGAGGATGGGAGACCAGCAGCATAAATCCACCCTCTCACCGACCACCACCGCTCCCTCTCCCAAACTGGCTGCTCTTCCTTCTTTTTGCAGATATTACATGCCTTACTCACTCACCTATCTCCATGGACATAAACTTCTTTCCCCGTTAGCATGCACTGTAGAAGCACACACTTGTTCCCTTGGTATTGTGACCAGACCAGGCTTTGTTGAATACACAGAACTTGTTTACGGAGATGTCATTTTACCATTTCTATTAGCAGATCTCAAACAGTTCAGTAGTTAACGTTTGTTATGAATATAACGTCGGTTACACACCCTTTTATGTTAACACATTGTGGCTTCAGCTGTGGTGGCGGTGTGCATACCTTTGGCTGCGGTGCTGTGCATACCTTTGGCTGCGGCGCTGTGCATACCTTTGGCTGTGGTGGTGGTGTGCATACCTTTGGCTGTGATGGTGGTGGTGTGCATACCTTTGGCTGTGATGGTGGTGGTGTGCATACCTTTGGCTGTGATGGTGGTGGTGTGCATACCTTTGGCTGTGATGGTGGTGGTGTGCATACCTTTGGCTGTGATGGTGGTGGTGTGCATACCTTTGGCTGTGATGGTGGTGGTGTGCATACCTTTGGCTGTGATGGTGGTGGTGTGCATACCTTTGGCTGTGATGGTGGTGGTGTGCATACCTTTGGCTGTGGTGGTGGTGGTGTGCATACCTTTGGCTGTGGTGGTGGTGGTGTGCATACCTTTGGCTGTGGTGGTGGTGGTGGCGTGCATACCTTTGGCTGTGGTGGTGGTGGTGGCGTGCATACCTTTGGCTGTGGTGGTGGTGGCGTGCATACCTTTTGGCTGTGGTGGTGGTGGCGTGCATACCTTTGGCTGTGGTGGTGGTGGCGTGCATACCTTTGGCTGTGGTGGTGGTGGCGTGCATACCTTTGGCTGTGGTGGTGGTGGCGTGCATACCTTTGGCTGTGGTGGCGGTGGCGTGCATACCTTTGGCTGTGGTGGCGGTGGCGTGCATACCTTTGGCTGTGGTGGCGGTGGCGTGCATACCTTTGGCTGTGGTGGTGTGCATACCTTTGGCTGTGGCGGTGGTGGCGTGCATACCTTTGGCTGTATCACTTCTAGTGTAACCGGCTATTCCATTTCTCCTATTCCCTTGCTTGGGCCCCTAAAGTTTGGGTAGATTCTCTTTAATCAGAAGCAACTACATTGTTACATGTGTGGCCTACCCCCATGGAAAGATCCCTGGGGAATTACTTTCTTTCCCTATATACCCTTTAAAGGCAACACAACCTCAGGCTGATGTACCACCGTCCACAGTTAACCCCACAGGAATTGGAAATTAACTCCCGCAAGAACTATGTTGACAATACTGTAGTCCCTGCCTACAACTTTATCTAAAAAAAAACGAGTCAACGCTGACAGCTCCCACATTTGTCTATTCACAGGTTCTCTTTGATGCTGACATTCCAAATGTTAATACATTATCATAGACACAGACAGATTTCACAAAAGTTATTATTGGTCTATATGGTGAACTTGTTGAAAGAAAGCCCCCATACCCCTCAGTCAGATTGCATTTGTGACATAAAAGGCTTGTAAATTACACAATAGGTCCTGAAGGGATTTCTTACTGATGCAGTTTGAAGAGTGGATTTGTTTAAACGTTAGACCCCTTTCACACTGGGACGCTTTGCAGGCGCTACATCGCTAAAAATAGCGCCTGCTAAGCACCCTGAAACAGCCGCTGCAGTCTCTCCAATGTGAAGGCCCCGAGGGCTTTCACACTGGAGCAGTGCGCTGGCAGGATTTGGAGCGGTGTATACAAATCAATGGGGCAAGCGCTGCTGCAGCGGAGCTTTGCGGGCGGTTTTAACACTTTTTCGGCTGCTAGTGGGGGTCAAAACTGCCCCGTCTAGTGGCCGAATAGCGCTGCTAAAACGACGATAAAGCGGCGCTAAGGCCACTTTCACACTGGGGCGGTGGGGGCGTCGGTGGTAAAGCGGCGCTATATTTAGCGTCGCTTTACCATCATTTTAGCGGCGCTATTCGGCCGCTAGCGGGGTGGTTTTAGGGTTAAAATTGCCCGCAAAGCACCGCTGCAGCGCTATGCCGGCGGTATAGCCACGCTGCCCCATTGATTTCAATAGGCAGGAGCTGTGAAGGAGCGGTGTATACCTTTGGCTGTAGTGGTGGTGGCGTGCATACCTTTGGCTGTGGTGGTGGTGGCGTGCATACCTTTGGCTGTGGTGGTGGTGGCGTGCATACCTTTGGCTGTGGTGGTGGTGGCGTGCATACCTTTGGCTGTGGTGGTGGTGGCGTGCATACCTTTGGCTGTGGTGGTGGTGGCGTGCATACCTTTGGCTGTGGTGGTGGTGGCGTGCATACCTTTGGCTGTGGTGGTGGTGGCGTGCATACCTTTTTTCAGCGTCCTGCCAGCGCATCACTCCAGTGTGAAAGCCCTCAGGGCTTTTGCATTGGAGAGACTGCAGCGGCTGTTTTTCTGGGCGCTTTGCAGGCGCTATTTTTAGCGCTGTAGCACCTGCAAAGCGCCCCAGTGTGAAAGGGGTCTAAATATAGTGGCGCTTTACCACCGACGCCCCCACTGCCCCAGTGTGAAAGGGGCCTTTTACAAGAAAAGCTAACATTAACTATTTGCAATGATCATTTGGCTACTTCTCTTGGGGCTATCTCCTCTAAAACAAAATTACTTTCGGGTGGTGTGTATCATCTGTGTTAGGCCCCTATCACGCAGGGCAGATCCACTCAGCGGACTCCGCTAGCTCAGCAGGGGGTCAATCCATTGATCCCCGCTGAGCCGGCGGATGACAGGTCCATCTCCGCTCACTGTGCAGGGACAGACCTGTCAGAGCCCTGCTGATCTCTATGGGAAGATCGGATGAAAGCGGACAGCATGTCCATTTTCATCCGATCCAATCCGCTGGATGGATGGCGAACGTATTGCCATCCATCTGTTTTGAGCAGATCTCATCGGATGGCAGGTGGCGTCAGCGGACACATTTCCGCCGATATCTGCCTGCCCATACAAGTCAATGGGTGGCCCGCTCAAATCCGCCTGAAAGACAGACAGGTGGATTCAAGCGGGTTGATCATGTGAAAAGAGGCCTTATACTTAAAGAAGAACTATAGCCAAATTTGTTTTTTCATTTTGGATAGAGTAGGGGAGGGTTATAACTTTATAATTTATCATTTTTAATTTATAATTTAATTATAATTTTTTTTTTTACCATCTCTGTCCCATTGTGGATATTTTCCTTCACTTCCTGTCCCACAGTCAAACAGGAAGTGAGAGTAAATCCCTGCAAATAAGGGAACCCCCAGGTCACCAGAACTAATGTTCCCATTGGAAGATTCCCCCTCTATTACTTTTCTGGGGACAACCCAAAATTTGGGGTTCTCTTTTTCTTTTATTTTCAATGATGATAATAAACAGGGTAAACAGAGGGTGAATCTCCTTAACGGGAAAGCAGAGCGCAATATAAACTGACAAGCGTTCTAATCCCTCTCCACTCTATCCAAAACTAAAAATAAAAAAAAATAAAAAAAAGTTTTGCCTTTAGGTATACTTTAAGCTGGCCATATTGGCCAGTTCAGCAGAAACCAGCAGAATTTTGATCCATGTATGGCCATTCCTGTTCTAATTGATCCGTTTTTCATTAAAAGGGGCTTGTCGGTAGATTTTCGCTCTATCAGTGCATACAGCCAATAGGCTGCAGGGTTGATAAACATATTCTAATAGTAGGGGAGTCTGAATACAATGACACAGCTGGAAGAATTTCTCCTTCCATCTCTAATGTGTGTGGATGGAGAAATCAGTTCAGTTGGCTGAACGAAAAAACTGAGCCATGTATGGCCTCCTTTAGCTATCTTGGATGCGTCAGTAGTCTCCTACACCTTCGTTTTAGCTCCTCAGTAAATATACTGTACATCTGATAAAGGCTTTGGTTGTGCCTATGATTATAATAGCTCTACATTCCATTTAGGCTCCCATGGGCATTGGTTAAAAGAAAAGTTTAGGTTTATTTTTTTTGTAGAATCATACTTACTTAGGTGGATGCAGCATCGGTCCAATACTGCATCTGTCCCCCGGTGCCTCAGACTGAGAACCAAGCGATCTAACACTGCTGATTGCTCTGTTCTCAGTTCCCCGAGCAGAGAGCTGGCGACTGTCAGTCACCAGCTCTCTGCTCTACCCCCACCCCCCCCACACCCGTGCTCCCTGGAGCGGCCGGCTCTGGCTCTCAGCACCTCACTAAGAGCCTGAGTCGGGTGCCGGCCCAGGCATGTGGGCGGATCCCGAACATATGGTCACGATTCTTCCCGAGCCCGGCCCGGCTCTGTGACATCAGCCGACGGCAGGCTGTCTGCTGAAAACGGGTCACAGGAGTGCAGAACGAACTACACTCCTGCGATCCACAGGAGAAGTACAGAAAACAAGCTTTGGCTGTACTTCTCCTTTAAAGTGTACTTAAATCTTAACTGAACTTCTGTTATATATGTCCCTTTTTTTTGGTCCGTTAAATACATAATTGAAAGCATTTTGATATATCCATTTGAGAAATGCAAAAAATACCTGTTGTTAATAATATCCACACTTCAGAGCTGCTTTTTCTGCACATTTCCTGTGTTGTCTCAAAAATAGTAATAAGCCCTCTCAGGCCTTATCTTGGGACTACATAGTGATTAGCCATTAGTTGTAAAGATGGGAGCAGAGATGAGCTCAGGCATGTTTAAATCCTAGTTAGAACCCACCTGAGCTATACTGCCAAAAATCGGTCACTGCACAAAGCAAATTATAAGCGGCCAAGGCATTTCATACCACAGCTACGCATATACGCATACCTTGTATACTTGCAGCTCTGGGGCAGGGGGGACTGCCCCGGCCGCTTATAATTGCCAGTGTGCAGGGACACCTTCATGGGGTTCGGACTAGGATCTGAACACACCTGCATCCATAGATGGGAAAGTAGGGGGGGGGTCTGAGTAGTTGGCAAAAGAAAACTGGGCAGGGCTGACACCACTCAGTCCACAAAAATGCTGTGAGCTCTCAGCCCACAACAATGCTTATGATCGGAGTCCGTTTCTTGCAGGTCAACAGGTACTTTTCTGTAAATGAAGGGTCTTCAAAATGATAAAACAAGGGAAAATGTGCATGTATTGCAGAGATGTACAGCATGTGTTCTTTTTGTGCTGACATACACTATAAATGCCAAGCTAATGGTTCGCTCACACTATGGTCCTTCCTAGTAGTTTTTGGGTGCTTGAGGGCAGTTTTGGAGCTGTAGTGTACATGAAGCCTAGAATGACAACAAGTACACCCGTTACCGGTGTAAGCCATTTAGTACAAATGATAGATCATTGCGCCATCATGGTTCCCCTTATGTAGTCCTAAGCTGTTCTATGCATAACGAAACAAGACAATACATCCAAAATGACACGCATAGAAAGAACGCATCAAAGCCAAGATTCTGCTGTACATCAGACGATCAATTGTCCGTCTGTTTGTAAACTACAAACACCATTATTTTTTACTAACACACCCATCCCCTCAAAAGAGATTCACCAACATCTGACAACTTTTTCTGGTTTCTGTAATATTTTCCTTATTTATTAAAGTATAACTAAAATGCAAATATTTTTTTTTGTTTTGGATAGGAGTAGAGATGGATTAGAACACCTTCCGATCTTATTGCTGTCTGTGCCCCCGGTAGGGAGGTTCGCCTTTTATATATTTGTCCCGTTTACCATTATCATTGAAAGAGAAAGTAAAAGTAAATCCCACATTTTGGGCTGTCCCCAAAAAAGTAATAGAGGGGAAATCTTCCAATGGGGACACTAGTTCTGGTGACCTAGGGGTCCCCAAGAAATTCCCTTAATTTGCAGGGATTTGCTCTCACTTCCTGTTTTGGCTATGGGACAGGAAATGAGAACAAATATCCACAATGGGGAACAGATGGCGAAAAAAAAATTTGACAGGAATTATAACCCTCCCTTGCGCTATCCAAAATGTAAAAAAAAAAAAAAAAAAAAAAAAAGTTTTGCCTATAATTTTACTTTAACTACTTAAAGACCGCCCACCGCAGATATACTGCGACAGGGCGGATCCATTGAGCGAAATTAGGTACCTGTACGTCATTTCGTGCAATAGATAGCGGGGGCGTGTGCACGCTGATTAGCCAGAGGGGGAGCCAATCAGGTTCCAGTGCATGCAATGTCTGCCGGGACCCACCGATCCTTCCCCAGAGTGGCAGAACGACGATCTGCCTATTTTATTGAGTATGTTTTATAGCAGACAGTAAAAAATGTATATATATATATATATATATATATATATATATATATATATATATATATATATATATATATATATATATATATATATATATATATATATATATATATATATATATATATATAATTTTTTTTTTTTTTTTTTCCAAAATTGTCACTCTTTTTTTTTTTGTTTATAGTGCAAAAAATAAAAAAGGTAATCGAATACCACCAAAAGAAAGCTCTATTTGTGGGGAAAAAAAGGACATCAATTTTATATGGGCACAGTGTCGCACGACCGCGCAATTGTCAGTTAAAGTAACGCAGTGCCGTATCGCAAAAAATGGCCTGGTCAGGAAGGGGTAAAACCTTCCGGGGCTGAAGTGGTTAAGGTACAAATGTTACTTCTTCCTACAGTTCACCGACCTGAACTGGGAGAACCATCATTGTTCGTTTGCCATCAGATCTGCTGGATTCTTTAACTCTCATTTGCTGGCATTCGCCCTCTGCATCCTTTGCACATACTGGCAAATATGTGGCAAATTCAGGCACTTTTTTTATAGGACCTTTTTCTAGGCGCTTTATGGCTTCTTCATCTAGTACTGGCTGAAGGGTTGGGTGGCTAATTGTAAGGGTTAAGGGATTAGGTTAGGTGGAGGGATGGGTTGATATCAGCCTCTGGTGAGTAAGCAGAAGGAAGATCTTATCAAAATTCCACTGTCGAATCGTCCAATAACAGACTAGGGGTGTGTTCTTGACCAAGCTGTGCTGCTGCATAAGGTAATAGCTTTTGAGGACCTGGCTGTCCTGTCTGGTAGGACAAAACTGGCTGCACAGATTTACTAATCATTCGACAGGTGAAACAGTTCTATAGTCTCTACAGTATTTGTATTTCCACAGTGTGTTTAGATGCGTTTATCCTGGAGATGGGCTTGAAGTGTTAGGGTGAGGGTAACTTATTTTCAAGGGTTATGGTTGGGGGAGGGATAAATGATAGGATAGGTCACAGTTCGTGGCCTTCAAAAGCACAAACAGTAATTTATATTTGTTTTTAGCATCAAAAGTTCCACTCCAAAATATTCTACACTAGGCTACCAGTGCCAACATTTACTGTACCACTGTATCCAACTAACTTTTTTAATGTTTCCCAAGGGTGTAGCCCCACCTTCTAGATGGTATGGGCTTATGAGCAGGGCTTTTTTTCTTGGAGAATAGGTGCAGGAACTCCTCCCGTCTGAGTCACCCCTTCTCTCTGCCCCCTACCCACCTCAGACCACCGTCCCTTGATTCCACCCCTTACCCACCTACCAGTACTGCCCCTTTTAGAGAATACAGAACCAAGTATCATTTTGTGGTGCCAAATCATTTGTATGGAACAGGTTGATGATAAAAAGAAAACCAGTAAAATAGATTCCCTGCAGTCAGCAACAATAGAATCCCAGCAATAGATCCCCACACCACAATAGACTCCCCCAGCAACAATGGACTCCACCCCAACAACAATAGATTCCCTGCAGCAACAGTGAACTACCCACAAGAAAATATCACACCCAGTAACAAAATATCCACCCAAGCAACATTAGACCCCCCCCCAGCAGCAACAACAGATCTCCCAGCAGCCAGCATCAATAGATTCTCCAGCAGCCAGTAAAAATAGACCTCTCCCTCAACAGTAGATCCCTTCCAGCAACATAAGACCCCCCAGCAACAATAGATTCCCCATCAGCAACAATAGACCCTCACACAAAATCAGATCCTCACCAGTGACAATAGATCCCCCAGCAGCCATACATTCAGTGCTGGAGGTGCCGGAACTGCCGTGAAAAAAAGCCCTGATTACGAGCATTGTGAATAGTAAAGGAGAAGTTTGGGAATAAAAAGAAAAAAAACAAACACACACAACAATAAGCATACATACTCACTCACCACCCTGCTGCAGCATCAGTCTGATGCTGCAGTTGTCCCCCATCGGCTCTAAGCCTGAGAACTGAGTGATCACATGACCGCTGATCACTCAGTTCCCAGTCTTCCCAGAGCAGAGAGCAGTGACTGCCAGTCATTGCTCTCTGCTCTGCCCCTCCAGCGCTCACTGGAATCCTGGGCTGTGGAGGGGGCGGGAGTGGCTGGTTCAGGCGGTCAGTGGTGTGCTGAGAGTCAGAGCCAGCTGTGGGTAAGGCCCTCCCCGTCAGCGTAAACTGAGAAAAGCCAATTACCGGCACTTCCTGGTTCAGGCAATGATCTGCTGTGATTGGTCACAGCTGATCACGTGGTAAGAAGCCTCCGTCAGAGGCTCCATACCACGATCAGAGATGCGGTGTGTCAGACTGACACACCGCATCTCCGATCGCCGCGCTGAGCGCCCCTGCGCGCTGTCTTGTTCTCCTGATCACGTCCGGTCAGGAGAACAGAAACACTTTGCCGACATCATATTGCTATAAGGTGGGCGGGAAGTGGTTAAGCAATTACAGCAAACAGTTGGTTTTACATAAAGAAAAGCTGATCAGTCCCCCTGACAGTGCTAAATGGTTTGTCTCCACCCTCTATCTGCTACATCTGCAGGACAGCTTGTTCTGATGAAAAACCTATTCGCTGGCAGGATCACCAGGTGAAAATAAAGAAAAGAAAGCCTAAAAAAAGAAAACAAATGCATCCATCACACCTAAGAGTTGGTAAACGGCAATTTAATAAATGTTTGCTTTTAATACCGCTTTAAATCTAGTTTATATAACAGTAATAAGTAGTATTAGTAATGGCTAGGAAGAGATGCAGGAATTAGGAGAGGGAGATCTTAGCTCTGTAATTCCCAAGAGAGCAAGTCCAGTGCAGGGCTCATTCACTAACACACAGTGAAAACAGCATATTAACCCAGAGAAATTAGAATTCCCTCATTTAGGTCCAAGCATTCTGCTGTGTATCTATGGGTCACTGCACCCTGCATACTGAATAAGCCATGCATTATCAGAGAGCAGAGACATCTGGAGTATACAGCCTAAGGACAGGGCATGTCTCCTTGGCACTCCAGATACCTGCTTCTGAATGATGACTCTGTTTCTGGAATGGAAAGGGTGCCAGGCCACTGCTTGCTCTATGTGTCATTGTCACACACCGCCCTGACGTCATCGCACGCACACAGCTAATCTAGGTCCTGGAAACTCTACCATGCTAGCTGTCACACAAGTGTTAACTCCTGCAATGCCAGGAGCACCTAAATAAGGTCTGAGAAGACTATATAGAGAAGAAGCAACACCCTAAAAAGAACAAAGATCAGAGAGGCTTCCTGTACACATCAGCCCACCGCCCCACATATATCAATTTACACAATGGAGGAATCTGCAGTGTCATTGTCACCGTACTAAAAACAGAGAATCGTGGGCGTTCATAAATGGAATTATACGCATAATACAGAGAAGTCAGTTTTCAGAAACTTCGTAATTTGGCGTTAACTGGCAGGTCCCTTTAAAATGCCAATGTCAGCAGCGTGAACTAATCGCAGACAAAGACCTTATGTATATAAACTTGGAGCAAGTCGCTGTAATCCTTGTAGCTAACAACACACACAAAGCTCTGTGTATGTGACAACAGAGAGCTGATCGCTCCCATCAGCCTGCTATATACACAATGTCCCTCTGTCTGCTATAAACTGTAATCTGGTGTAAACAGCTCGCTCCAAAGTCCACCCAGCAGACACTTCCTTCATTGGTGCCACACTGCACCTTGTACAAGACGGTGAGCGCCATCTGTGACCCCCTACACATCACATGATCAGCAGGTAGAACTGTCATATAGGTGATGACGCCACGTAGGCCCGCCATAGAGGAGTCGAAAGCTGAACGTTGTGTCAAACGAAAAATGAAAATATCCGATTGTGCCCTCATTGGTTTCTGTTTTCTAAACAAAATCCAGCATGTTAGATCAGGCACTTTCGATTGTAACACAAAAAAAATTTAAAAAAAAATGTTTTAAAAAAAAATCGCATGTCGCAGATGGCACACTAATAATGCGAACAACGTTCGGTTTTCAACTTGTCTATCGCCTGCTTCATCGGGACATTTATTTCCACTCCAAACTCAGGAAAGTAATAACTAGACTGACACCGGTAATTATTGTTTAGTCATTGTGACATATAGGAAGATTTATAGAAGGCGTAGACAACCTGTGACTCTACGGTTGTCCTGGTAATACCAACGTCTGCCTAGCTTGGTGACCAACAACGGATAAATCCACCACTGATGGTCCAACGTGACATTTGGGGATGACCCACATATTTGGGGCCACCCACAAAACAAGCAAACACCTGTGCAGCTGGCGTGATCATTTCCCGTTCTCAGCCAGGGGACATTCCAACCATGAAACTGGTCTGCAGTTTTTTATGCATGTGTAAAGTAGAAGTAAGCCCCTGTTCACAAAAAATCTGACTTTGAAATCCTGCGACTTGGCTATCTGTGCGATTTCATTCACAGATGTCTATGTGTCACACTGAAAATCACCAAAAATAGTGCAGGAACTTTTTTTTCAAATCGGTGCGGCACCGCGAAGTCGGCGTTGCGCCGGTTTGAACAGTTCCATTGCCGACAATAGGGTGCGACTTGTCATGTGAATTGGCCCTGTCAAATCGCATAATAAGTCACACTGATGTGACCAGGCCCTGAATAGTGTAAGGCTGGCTATACATTATACAATTTTCCTTTAAAGCGGAGTTCCACCCTATTTTACAACTTGTGCTTAAAGGAATGACCACTCCTCCACCACTCGTTTTTGGATAATGATTTTTTTCTTTTCTTTTTACTTACCTTATGTGCAGGGGCGGACTGACAACTCATGGGGCCCCCGGGTAATAGGAGATTATGGGACCCCCAGGCAATCAGAGATTATGGGGCCACATTGTATACACACACAATACACATACATGTACACACAGTATACACAGTGTCCCTGGTCCATACTATTGGCTGTCCCTGGTCCATATTGTCCCTGGTTTTACTGAGGCTGGCAACCCTGATGGGGCCCCCTAGTGGCCCAGGGCCCTCGGGCAGTGCCCGAGTGACTCAATGGTCAGTCCGCCCCTGCTTATGTGAAGAACCTAGTGTACTTCCGTCCTACCTGGGCCACGGCCTAGGGGGGCATCATTTCCTCCTTCACCCCGTTGCCTTCTGGGACCTGTGTGTGGCCCAGAAGACGACGGCTATTCAGAAAGCGCCGCGCGACTCGCGCATGCACAGTAGGAAACCGCCGGATGAAGCCCAAAGGCTCCACTGCCGGTTTCCCTTAGTTACAATGGCGACGCCTGCACCCGAGCCGATGGATCGGCCTCGGGGGACCAATATCGCGGGCTCCCTGGACAGGTAAGTGTCCTTAATTAAAAGTCAGCAGCTAGAGTGTTTGTAGCTGCTGACTTTTATAAAAAAAAAAAAATGTTGCGGCTGGAACACCGCTTTAATATGAGGTCAAATCTAAACACTTTTTTTGTATGCAGTCAGTCAGGCGCTTGCACTACATAGTTGAAGGTCAATCTAAAGTAAATTGAATAAGAAAATTGTATAATAAGAAAATTGTATAATGTACGGCCAGCTTAAGGGAAGGTTATAACCCCTGTCAGTTTTAGTTTTGCCGCCTGTTTCCCATAGGGGAGATTTCCCTCAACTTCCTGTCCCATAGCCAAAAGAGGAAGCAAGAGGAAATCCCTCCAAAGTGAAGGAAATTACTGGTTTTCACCAGTACTAGTGTCCCCATTGGAAGAATTCCCCTCTGTTACTTTTCTGGGGACACCCAAAATGTGGGATTTACTTTCAATGAGAACGGTAAACAGGTCAAATAGAGAGGGTGAATCTCCCTAAATGGGATACAAACAGTAGTAAACCCAGGAAGACGTTCTAATCAATCTCCACTCGATCAAGGATGGGATCTCCCATCCTGGGTGGGCGTCATATGATGTCCTGGGCTTTCTGGCCGTCTAGGGGGGGCGCGCGCGCCCGCCGCGTTGCTCGGGACCCGATGCATGTGCCTGGCGGCCGCGATGTCCGCCGGGCACCTGCAATTGCCTGGTAACCGAGCAGGACCGTGGATCTGTGTGTGTAAACACACAGATCCACGTCCTGTCAGGGGAGAGAAGACTGATGTAGTGTTCCCAGTACAGGGGAACACCGATCGGTCTCCTCCCCTTGTGAGTCCCCGCCCCCTACAGTTAGAAACACTCCCTAGCAAACACAGTTAACCCCTCGATCACCAGTTAGTGTTAACCCCTTCCCTGCCTGTCACATTTACAGTAATCAGTGCAATTTTATAGCACTGATCGCTGTATAAATGTGAATGGTCCCAAAATAGTGCCAAAAGTGAGAAAAAAAAAAAAAAAAAAAAAAAAAAAAAAAAAAATCGCAGATCGCCGCCATTGCTAATAAAGAAAAAAAAAATGCCATAAATCTATCCCCCATTTTGTAGACGCTGTAACTTTTGCGCAAACCAATCAATATACGCTTATTGTGATTTTTTTTTTTTTACCAAAAATATGTAGAATACATATTGGCCTAAACTGAGGAAAAAATTTGTGTTTTTTTTTTTTTTTTAATTGGGATATTTATTATAGCAAAAGTAAAAAATATTGTGTTTTTTCAAAATTGTCGCTCTTCTTTTGTTTATAGCGCAAAAAATAAAAACCACAGAGGTGATCAAATACCACCAAAAGAAAGCTCTATTTGTGGGGAAAAAAGGACGTCAATTTTGTTTGGGTACAACATTGCATGACCGCGCAATTGTCATTCAAAGTGCGACAGCGCTGAAAACTAAAAATTGGTCTGGGCAGGAAGGGGGTGAAAATACCCTGTATTGAAGTGGTTAAATGCGTTTATGTGTATTCTGGTGCGATCAAATGCATATGGACATCTTTGGAACGCATATAAACTCAGCACTGTAGTGTGAACAATCATTTTGTATGTGTGTCATTGCAGTTACCTGCATCCATCCAGTGCGGAAAAACGCAGGTAAATCGCACATAAATTTGAATGGGCCCCAAGTCCCCAATCGCACGACAACAGCAATCCCATTATTGTCGATGATGCCCATTCACACTTATTCAACATGCTTTTGTGTGACTTGGAAAAAGGTGCAAGCGCTTCGTTTGGTGTGTTTTTGGTCCCTACACTTCAACGGGAGCACATGAAAATACAGACGCACAGGTGAACCTATCCGAATAGGGAAAGGGGTCATTGGTCATGTATGTGCTGCATATTTTTGGCTGAATCACACCACACAGTAGCTGATGTTGTGAAATTTGAGTCCAGGCATGGGTCTCCCTGTCCATCATTCTTGGGGACACATCTGTCTAAGGCAGGCTATACATTATGTCAATTGCTTTCCTTCAACCCTTTGCTTGATTTCTCCCATCAACAAAGTCAGGCTTCTCCGCCTTCAGAATACAACGATCACTGGTGTTGGCTATAGCCACTGGCAGTGACCAGAATAGAAAAGAACCCGGAAGGCTGGTTGTACTGAAGTCGATCGACTTCAGTACAACCAGCCTGCCCATAGACGGATCGTAAATAGGCTACTTCCTGCTGAACTCGCCGAACTTTCAGGTGTTTATGGCTGGCTTAAGGGTTAAGCTGGAATTTGTAGTTCAAACACAGGGAAAAGAAATATACGTCTCCTACATCCTACACTTGATTGGATTGCGCAAAAATTATGGCATCTACAAAATAGGGGATAGTTTTATGGCATTTTTATTATTATTTTTTTTTTTTTTTTTATTAGTAATGGCGGCGATCTGGGATTTTTATCGTGACTGTGACATTATGGAGGACACATCGGACACTTTTGACACTATTTTGGGACCATTGTCATTTATACAGAGATTCAGTGCTATAAAAATGCACTGATTACTGTGTAAATGACACTGGCAGGGAAGGGGTTAAACACTAGGGGGCGATGAAGGGGTTAAGTGTGTCCTAGGGAGTGATTTTAACTGTGGGTGGGATGGGCTTCTACTCACATGACAGTGATCACTGCTCCCGATGACAGGGAGCAGTTATCTCTGTCATGTCATAAGGCAGAATGGGGAAATGCCTTGTTTACATAGGCATCTCCCCGTTCTGCCGCTGTGACACGATCGCTGGGAAACTGGCGGACATAGAGTCCGCGGGTTCTGCGGGCACGGTCACGCTGTATGCGGCGAGCGCGCACGCCCACTAGCCCCGCCAATTGAAGGGGAAATACAGGTACGCCCATTTGCCCACTGCTGCCATTGTGCCGACGTATATCGGCGTGCATCGGTCGGCAAGCGGTTAAAGAAAAAAAATAAATGAAAGACTGTTTTGCTGATTTTCAGACAGAACTGTAATATATTATATATGACAGACTTCCTTGTCATAGGCAGGTGGCTTGATAAAAGCTCCCTGTGCCTGCTGTCATTTATGCTGGCCATACAAACACAGTGTCTTTCTTGAAAAAAAATTCGATTTTCTAATCGTTAGTGGGGTCAAATCGATGTTAGTTTTCTACCAGAGTGACGGGAACATTCAAAAGAAGCAGAATAGAAAACTTCTTGGTCAAAGGAATTTTCAGACAGCGTACAGTATAGTATTGAACACCCCATAGCAAGAAAAAAAGAATTCTGCCTTTAGAACCACTCACTTCCTGCCCAGGACTACATGTCCCATGAGGCATTGCTCCTCACACATTCACAAGTTCTCAGGCACTTACTGACATGTATGGACTGTGTACTGAGCTGTATACGTGCTGCACTGTATTTCCTGATATGTAAACAAATAATGCATTCTGTCTGCAGGCCAACTAATCGGTTGACCGATTATGAAAAAAGTTGACAACCATTTTCATAATCAATTAATTGTCAATCGTATAGTTGTTTTGGCCCTACCTACTTCCCACACATATACGTCTCCTACTTCCCACACATATACGTCTCCTACTTCCCACACATATACGTCTCCTACGCCCTACAAATATACTGTACGTCTCCTACTCCCTACACATATATTGTACGTCTCCTACCTCCTACACATATACTGTACGTCTCCTACTCCCTACACATATACTGTACGTCTCCTACTCCCTACACATATACTGTACATCTCCTACTCCCTACACGTATACTGTACATCTCCTACTCCCTACACGTATACTGTACATCTCCTACTACCTACACATATACTGTACGTCCCCTACTTCCTACACATATACGTCTCCTATTCCCTACACATATACTGTACGTCTCCTAGTTCCTACACATATACGTCTCCTAGTTCCTACACATATACGTCTCCTAGTTCCTACACATATACGTCTCCTATTCCCTACACATACTGTACGTCTCCTAGTTCCTACACATCTATGTCTCCTACTCATATACTGTACATCTCCTACTTCCTACACATATACGCCTCCTTTTTCCTACACATATACTGTACGTCTCCTACTACCTACACATATACTACGTCTCCTAGTTCCTACACATATACATCTCCTTTCTCCTACACATATATGTCTCCTTTCTCCTACACATATACTGTACATCTTCTACTTCCTACACATATACGTCTCCTTTTTCCTACGCATATACTGTACGTCTCCTACTTCCTACACATATATACGACTCCTATTACCTACATATATACTGTACGTCTCCTACTCCCTACACATATACTGTACGTCTCTTACTTCCTACAAATATACATCTCCTACTTCCTATAAATATACGTCTTCTACTTCTTACACATATACGTCTCTTTCCTTTTTGCCGTAAGCAGTCGTAGACTGATGTGATCAGTATGAGCGTCCTCACCCAGCCCCTGATCCTCAGTTCTCATGCACTTTAGAGTACAGTCGGTGGTACTCGTACCCTCTGGAGGACTCGGGAACACACTCCAGAGTAGAATTACACCAAAGTGAATGCATTGTCACTGTTTACAAACACAAGAGGTCTCCTGGATAGGAGGGTGCTGGTGATTAATGTACACGCAATACAGAGTAGGGAGCTTCTATGAAACTTTGTTGCTCCATGGGGGATATCAGACCTTCTGAATACCTCACAAAGTAGAGGGAACTTTCCCCCACCTTGTTGTTACACACAGACCTTCTCCATCCCAGCAGCACTCACCGGCCTCCTGTCCATGGCTGTCTCTCTGTCTGTCTTCCTCTCAGTCCTCTGTCTTCTCAGGTGTCTCTCTTCCTGCTGTGTGAATTGTGAAACTAGCCCTTCCTTTTTCTGCTCTCTAGTCAGCCCTGACTTCTCCTCCCTTCTTAGCATGAGGGAGGAGGAGGCCAAAGAGAGCTCACCTTTCTTCAGGTCTCTCACAATACAGAGGCTGGCTGCCCTGGAGGAATGCAGTCACACCGCCTGACATGTTTGCAGGTTTTATGACTCTGTGGCTGACATTTTGTCTCTTACTAAATAAAGTCAGCACATTATTTACCTGTCCGAATGGTGACGTCATGCCCAGAACACTGAAGTGCACTTAAAGCGGAGCAGCCTCTTTTTTTCTAGTTTACGTAATTTTGCCCCCCTCCTTGTGCATGATTAGACTCAGTTCAGATCTGTATGTCATTTTAATGGACTGTCTTACCTGCAAGAAACACAGAGAAACTAGTCCCCAACTCATTTTTTTTTTTAAAATGAGCAATTTGCCACGTGTAAAAGCATGCTATGCTCACCACTGCATGGGAGTGCCTTTAAGAAATATTGGCACCCCTGCGATTCTGCTAAAGTGTAGCGCCTTTCTCCGCAGGTCAGGAACATGAGCAGTTTCTTGCATGTTCCCAACCCACAAAGAAGTAAACAAAGGCTTAAAGGGGTTGTAAACCTTCGTGTTTTTTCACCTTAATTCATCCTATGCATTAAGGTGAAAAAAAACCTGGCAGTGACCAGCCCCCCAGCCCCCCCGTTTTACTTACCTAAGCCCTGGAACTTGACCCGGCGGGGACACGCTGTCTCTCTGCCCGGGGTTCTTGGCTCTTGATTGGATAGATTGATAGCAGCGCAGCCATTGGCTCCTGCTGCGCTCAATCAAATCCAATGACGTGGGCGCCGGGGGGCAGGGCTGAGTCATGCATTCGGCGGCTATGGACGCAGAGTGCTGGACTCGGGAGCGTGCCCGCAAAGTAACCCCCTCGGGAGAGCGCTTCTCCTAGGGTTTATCTGATGTGGGGAGGAGCCACGAGAGCCGCCGGGGGACCCCAGAAGACGAGGATCGGGGCCACTCTGTACAAAACGAGCTGCATAGTGGAGGTAAGTATGACATGTTTGTTATTTAAAAAAAAAAAAAAAGAACCCTTACAATCACTTTAAAGTAGTACTATAGGCAAAGCATTTTTTTTACAATTTGGATAGAGCAAGAGAGGGTTATAACCCCTGTCATTTTTTTTTTGCCATCTGTGTCCCATTGTGGAGATACCCCCTCACTTCCTGTCCCATGGCCGCAACAGGAAGTGAGAGGAAATCCCTGCAAATTAAGAGTATTCCTTGGGGACCCCCAACTCACCAAAACTAATGTCCCCATTGGAAAATTTCCCCTCTATTAATTTTCTGGGGACAACCCAAAAATTGGGATTTTCTTTTACTTTCATTTTCAATGATAATGGTAACAGGACAAATAGAGAGGGTCAATCTCCCTAATGAGGGCACAGAGAGCAATAAGAACTGAAAAAGTTTTGCCCTGAGCTATACTTTAAAGTAGAGCATTTTTTAAAAATTTTGAATAGAGTTAGGGCACTTTCACACTGGGGCGGGGGGGGGGGGGGGGAGCGTCGGCGGTAGTTTTAGTGGCGATTTACTGTTGTTTTAGTGGTGCTTTTCAGCCACTAGCGGGCCGCTTTTAAGCCCCGCTAGCGGCCGAAAAAGTGTTAAATGCACCCGCAAAGCACCGCCGATGAATCGCTTTGCAGGGACGTTTTTAGAAGTGGTGTATTCCCACTTCTCCCAGAATGCCCCAAAGATGCTGCTTGCAGGACTTTTTTTCCTGTCCTGCAAGTGCACAGCTCCAATGTGAACGCACTTGGGCTCTCACACTGGAGCTGCAGGGGAGGCGTTTTACAGGTGCAATTTTTAGGCCTTCAGCGCTTGGCAAACGCCTCATTGTGAAAGTAGCCTAAGGGAGGGTTATCACCCCTGTAAGGCCCCTTTCACACAAGCGGTCCAATCAGGTCTGCCTGTCAGTTTCTCAGGCTGTGTTCACACCTCCGACGGGTGCAGCTCGCAGTATGGGTCCAGTGCGTCCCTGTTCTCCGTTTCAGAGATGAATCAGGGACGTATTTTTGCCTGAATTCGGCCCTGGAACTAAGCCAAAGACGCACAGTGTTCCTGTGCAAGCCGCTCCGCAGCTGCAATGGAGATATGTGAACCGGCTCCATAGAGAGCCGGTCACAACCTCCTGTCATGCAAATTGGATGCGGAGAAAACTCGCATCCAATTTGCATAGGTGTGAACCCAGCCTCAGGTGGACCTGATTGGACCCTCCATTTTCCTGCATGGAGCGTCATGTTTAAACAGGCATGTATCCATTTACACCCTCTTATATCCAATCCGATCCACTAAAAGCAGACAGACGGGGATCTGTTCCCCTTCCATCTAGCAGATCGGATGGCAGTCAGGTGTAAACGGACAGGAGGTCTGTTCACATCCAACCGCCCATAGAGGAGAGGGGGCTGTGTCTTTGTCCACTTTGCATAAACAGAGAGGACACAGACCAGTCATCTGCCTGCTCAGTGGACAGATCCCCCGCTGAGCAAGTGAACTCCTAAGCCTTTTTTTGGTTTGCAGCCTGTGTGCCATTGTGGAGATTTCACTTCACTTCCTGTCCCATAGCCAAAACAGGAAGTGACAGGAAATCTCTCCAAAGTGAGAAAACCCCTGGTTGTCACTAGAACTAGTGTCCCCATTGGAAGATTTCCTCTAGTAATGTTTTGGGGACAATCCAAAATTTGGGATTTTCTTTCACTCTTGGTGATAATGGTCACCAGGACAAATAGAATGAATGAATCTCCCTAATCGACACAGACGGCAATAAAAACCTGACAGGCTTTCTCATCCCTCTCCACTCCACAAAACTGAAAAAAAAGTTCCACTTTTAGTTCCACTTTAAGTGTCGGTTCACACTGGACGCTCCATTCAGTGCAATGGAATCATTCTAATCAGAGCGACTCAAGTCGCTCCCACTTAGAAAATGGTTCCTGCACTACTTGGCGGTGACTTCGGAGTGGCTTGCATTGACTTCTATTAAAGAAGTCGTTTGCAAGCCAAGCTGAAGTCAGGCTGTGCGGGGCAGCTTCAGACTTCAGCTTCAGACTTTGAAGCCGCCCCAGTGTGAACTGAGCCTAAGACCCCATTCACACAGGGGCAACACGACTTGCAGGTCGCCTCAGCGAGGCGACCTGCAAACGACTGCCCGGGCGACTTGCAAAACGACTTCTGTATAGAAGTCTATGCAAGTCGCCCCCGAAGTCGTACAGGAACCTTTTTC
This sequence comes from Aquarana catesbeiana, assembly GCF_042186555.1. Taxonomy (NCBI): domain Eukaryota; kingdom Metazoa; phylum Chordata; class Amphibia; order Anura; family Ranidae; genus Aquarana; species Aquarana catesbeiana. The sequence goes on along the minus strand of NC_133326.1, from coordinate 601,964,597 downwards.
TAAGTCGGAGCGACTTGCGTCGCTCCCCTTAGAACGGTTCCATAGCACAGAACGGGAGGCGACTTGTCAGGCGACTAGGTCGCCTGACAAGTCGTCCCTGTGTGAATGGGCTCTTAGGCTTCATTCACACAGCCATAAAAAAAAAGCATTTATCTGAACGTAGCTGCAATGTTTTCAATAGAGATACCCTGTATTCACACAGGTCAGTAAACATGCACTGCGTTCAGAGCCATAAAGCAAAGTCCAAAAACCTGTGTCTAAGGACATACGTATAAATGTCCCAAAGATGCTGCTTGCAGGACTTTTTTTCCCGTCCTGCAAGTGCACCGCTCCAATGTGAACGCACTTGGGCTCTCACACTGGAGCTGCAGGGGAGGCGTTTTACAGGTGCAATTTTTAGGCCTTCAGCGCTTGACAAACGCCTCATTGTGAAAGTAGCCTAAGGGAGGGTTATCACCCCTGTAAGGCCCCTTTCACAAAAGCGGTCCAATCAGGTCTGCCTGTCAGTTTCTCAGGCTGTGTTCACACCTCCGACGGGTGCAGCTCGCAGTAGCTTGTGGGCCTCCATGCACAAGTTGTCCTGGGGCCTCCCACTATGGTTTCCACCTCATCCCTTTAAACACGAACACATATTAATTACACAGGTTCTGTGGATGATTAAGGTGGTAATTCAACTTTGCCCCCCCTGCTACCCGCTGCTGCCACCAAAATACTCCTAGTGGCCTTGTATGGTGGCTGGCCCGGGTCCTCTGAGTGTACTGAATACCTACTCGGGGTGACGAAACAAAAAATCTATTTGAACAACATGAAAGAGATCAAAGGTCACTGGGGTCGATTTTAGCTAGGTTGTATTTATTGTGATTTTATTGTGCTTTTGTTTCTGTTTTTTGCTATGCAATTGAGCCTGGGTATGCCCAATAGGCTCTGTTATGTACTGTTAACCTCGAAACCTGCAATAAAAATAATTTTCAAAAAAAAAAAGGTCACTGGGCTTGGGTGCTGTTATTTTTTTGTTGAAGAAATTAACTAGCAAGGCCTGACTAAATAGTAAGGAAAAATATAATAAAACAAGTATTATTGTAAAAATATAAACTTAGCCTACCTTAAAAGTATTAGTAGGGCAGTGGACAGACAGTGTTGGTAGGGCAATGGAATTTGTCAGTAGGGCAGATGACGGTGTCAGAAGGGCAGTGGATGTGCCAGTAGGGCAGTGGCCAGTGTCAGTAGGACAGAGGTTGGTGTCAGTAGAGCAGTGGATGGTGTCAGTCGGTGGAGCAGTGGATGGTGTCAGGAGAGCAGTGGATGGTGTTCAGTAGTTTTTTAATATTATTTCTTTATTATATTTTCCAATTTATTGCAGCCCTGTTGGGGGCTTTATGAAATATCTAAACAGACCCCTGATGTCTCACTTTTGGGACAGAGAATGGGACTGAGGACAGAGATTCCCCAGTCATTTTTTCTGCAGCCTCAGTTGCACTGGCCAGTGAATGAATGGGAAGTACTCTGTGCTGAGTGGCTTCCTGTTCATTCACAAACTGAAGCATAGTAAACTCAGTTTACTAGGATTTAGTTATGAATAAACAGTGAGTGACTGGTACCAATCACTCGCTTTGTTCATTCAGAAAAGGAAGGGGCTGATAAATTACATATTTACCAGTCCCTTACCTTACTTTCCATCTTGAAACATCCCCCACAGCAGCCAGCGGGAGAGGAAGGAAGCCAGTAGCGCTGCAAGGGTATAAGGGAAGGGACAGGGGAGCACACGTGAGGGGAGGCATTTACTGGAACTAATCCCTTTTCCTCCTGCAAAAGCTGAATTCCAGCACGAGGGAGAGGAGGAGAAGCCACTGCAGGAGAAAAGGTGATTGGTCCCAGTAAATGTTGCCCTTCCTGTCCAGGTTGGGTAAAACCTAATGTGACAGGGAGGCCGCACTGACCCCCTTTAGCATGGCAGGGTCCCAATTGCGACCCCAGGTGACATGCTCATAGGAGTACAAAAAAGCAGGAGTTCAGAGTTCAAGTTAGAGATGAGTTCAGAAGATGCCGTAGCTCATCTCTACTTGTAAGTATGTTTATGCAGCATAGAAGAAAGACAAGATGTAAGTGGAACAATTACCCTACGTTCACATCTACAGTATGTGTTTTTTAATGCAGTTTGCAGAAACGCACTACAGTCCATTTAACATGGATTCCTATGGTACACATCCCCGCTGACAGCTGAATGTAAAAAAAGAATTTCCGGCAAAAAAAAATTGTTCAAAAAATGTCCCCCCCCCAAAATTCATACCAGGCCCTTCGGGTCTCCCTCATGTCAAAATTAAAAAAAAACGTTGAGGGATCCCCCCCAATATCCATACCACAATTCTGGCCGGTGGTTTGAGGGGTCTGCGGGCAGGGGGCTTATCAGAATCTGGGAAGCCCCTTTTAAGAAAGGAGGCACTGGACCCCCCCATGTGAATGAGTATGAGGTACTTTGTACCCCTACCTATGCACCAAAAAAAAAAGCAGTGTGGTGTTACAAAAAAACAAGAGACGTTTTTGTTAAAAAAGTCCTTTATTAAAAATGAAGAAAGACCCCGTCGTAGCTCCAACGTGTCTCCTTTCTTCAGTACCACCACCAATGTCTTCTTCCTCTGGTCTTCTCCCTCCGCTGTCCTCTCCCTTCGGTGATGTCTTCTCCCTCCGCTGTCTTCTCCCTGCGGTGGTTTCTTCTCCCTCCAGTGATGTCTTCTTCCTCCGCAGCCGCTGACCCGCTAAAAATAACGGTCCTCCTACAATGCTGGGTTCCTCCATTGTGTCAGCTCTATTGTCTGCAATTTCTTAAATAGCCATGGGGCGTGGCTATCCAGTGACGTCATCTGGAGAACCCGCCCCTTGTGGTCCTCAGCCGTCTCTATGACCCTCGGAGGCTGGAAGCAATGTCATGACGTCACTTCCGTTTTTCTTTTGCTGAGAAGCCTGAGATCGATTTGTTTTTTATCTCAGGCTTTCCAGCATAGAGGAGAGATGTGGGGACTTATAGACCCCAGATCTCAACATAAAGAGGACCTGTCATTCCCTATTCTTATAAAAGTGATCAAAAACACTAATTTAAAGGCAAAGTGTCAAAATATAAAAATAAAATAAACAATAAAAAAAAAAAAAAATGTTTTAAAGCGCCCCCATCCTCTCGTGCTCATATGCAGAAGCGAACACATATGTAAGTCACGCCCGCATATGTAAACAGTGTTCAAACCACACATGTGAGGTATCACCGCGAATGTTAGAGTGAGAGCAATAATTCTAGCACAATATCTCCTCTGTAACTCTAAACTGGTAACCTGTAAAAAAAATTGAAAGCGTTGCCTATGGAGATTTTTAAGAGTGTGCAATTTTAAAGCGTGACATGTTAGGTATCTATTTACTCGGCGTAACATCATCTTTCACATTATACAAAAAAAAATGGGCAACTTCAGTGTTTTTTTTTTTTTTTCATGAAAGTGTTTTTTTTTCATAAAAAAATGCATTTGAAAAATTGCTGCGCAAATACCGTGTGACATAAAAATTGCAACGACTGCTATTTTATTTTATGCAATGCGCATGCTCAGAGACGCGTCGCATAGTTCGGTGACGTCACCACGCCCCGCGCTGCGCTCCACGAGCGCTCCAAGCCTCATTCCGGGTCAGTTCCATCTCTCAGCCGACTTCCTGTTGGCGAGCAGAGGATCATCACAATGGTTCAGGAGGACGATCACTGATGACAGCTTATTCGGGATGTCACAAACCCTTGATGTGCCTGATAATACTACATTTTGTGAGTTGATAATCACTTTTATTAAAAAGATATCCTTACTCCTAAACTTAGAGGTGCCTCTCCTCTTTTATATTTTAGCTTTGACCGCCATTTTATTCTCTAGGGTCTCTGCTAAAAAAATGTATATAATGTTTGGGGGTTCTGAGTAATTTTCTAGCAAAAAAATTATGTTTTTTACATGTAGGAGAGGAATGCCAAAATAGGAATAGGAATGCCAGAATAGGAATGCCAGAATGCCAGGAATGCCAGAATAGGAATGCCTGGGCTGGATGAGTGACTGGCCCTTTACCCTGATCTATGATCAGCTGTGTCCGAAGGACACAGTGGTCACAGAGCGAGCCCTATGCGCACTGCAGGAGGTGCGCAGGGGGCAGGGTTCTGGGAGGATGTCTATGGACACCCTTCAGAACTGGTCGACCACGATGTAGGCGTCTTTTGGCTATAGCGCGGTTGGGAAGTAGTTAAGTCTGTCATACTGTGCTAGTTTGCAGTGCATATGACATTAACCTTAAAGAAAATGGACACAGAGTTTACTTTAATGACAGCCCATATATTCACTGTAGGTTTCTTTTAATGAGTCATAGAATGTAAAGAGTAATAGATTCTTTATTAACAAGCTAGCCACCAGAATAGCTTTTCTGGTTACTTACATAAATATTCAATAAAATATCCTACAAATGTGTATGCTATTGTGATTCTGAATATAAAAATAAGAAAGGGGCTACCATGGCTTTCTTAAAAAATGCTAATTTCTTGGCTGTTATGCTAACCTTCTGCCTTCATTACCAGATGAGTCACTAATCTCCTTTCACATCTGCCCCACTGCTCTGTCCCCCTGCTTTTCTGTTCCACCACTGTACCCCCCTGCTCTTCTGTCCCACCACAGTACCCCCTGCTCTTCTGTCCCACCACTGTACCCCCCTGCTCTTCTGTCCCACCACAGTACCCCCTGCTCTTCTGTCCCACCACTGTACCCCCCTGCTCTTCTGTCCCACCACTGTACCCCCCTGCTCTTCTGTCCCACCACAGTACCCCCTGCTCTTCTGTCCCACCACTGTACCCCCTGCTCTTCTGTCCCACCACTGTACCCCCCTGCTCTTCTGTTCCACCACTGTACCCCCTACTCTTCTGTCCCACCACTGTACCCCCTGCTCTTCTGTCCCACCACTGTACCCCCTGCTCTTCTGTCCCACCACTGTACCCCCTGCTCTTCTGTCCCACCACTGTACCCCCTGCTCTTCTGTCCCACCACTGTACCCCCTGCTCTTCTGTCCCACTACTGTACCCCCTGCTCTTCTGTCCCACCACTGTACCCCCTGCTCTTCTGTCCCACCACTGTACCCCCTGCTCTTCTGTCCCACCACTGTACCCCCTGCTCTTCTGTCCCACCACTGCACCCTCCTGCTCTTCTGTCCCACCACTGCACCCCCCCCTGCTCTTCTGTCCCACCACTGTACCCCCTGCTCTTCTGTTCCACCGCTGTACCCCCCTGCTCTTTTGTCCCACCACTGTACCCCCTGCTCTTCTGTCCCACCACTGTACCCCCTGCTCTTCTGTCCCACCACTGTACCCCCTGCTCTTCTGTCCCACCACTGTACCCCCTGCTCTTCTGTCCCACCACTGTACCCCCTGCTCTTCTGTCCCACCACTGTACCCCCTGATCTTCTGTCCCACTGCTGAAGCCCCTTCTCATCTCTTCCACCACTGTAACTCCCTGCACATTTGCCCCACTGGTGTACCTCCTGCTCTTCTGTCCCACCTCTGAACCCCTTCTGCTCATTTTCCCCACCACTGTACCCTCCTGCTCATCTGCTCCACCGCTGTACCCTCTTCTCATGTATGATATGCAGAGTGGTGAAATGAGATGAGACACATCTACCTGTCCTGGCACACTCTTCCTGCTGATCCACCTCTCGCATCCAGCCCACATGCTTATATGTGTTGTATGTGATGTATGTGATGTATGTGATGTATGTGACGTCACATACAAGCATCTGGAATGGATGCGCAATGATGAACCCAGGTCAGGGGCATTTTCTGAAAACAGTGGGCCTGTGTGCAGGATCATAAGTTGGGCCCCCGCAACTGAGAAAAAGTGCGGCGCTCTGCACCACAGGAAAAGTTGGGTGTGATTTTCATTGCGCTGAATACTGGCTCTGGCTTAAAGGGACACAGAGTGGCGGGGTTCAGTAGTAAGTGAAGCAATGGTTCAGGAATAATTTCAACAAAGTTCCCAGAAGCTCAACAGTAATTCCACAAACTGTCACCTGATTGTGGTTTTCTCAATCACAGTGAAATCTCTTTCTGAGATTGGTAGTGGCAACCAAGCGAGTCATCTTCTTCTGATGGTGGGCGGGGCTAGCAGGACTGTGATTAGCAGTGGCCAATGACAGTCCTTCTCCTCCTGGAAACAGGGACCACCCCTCCCTAGCAGAACTGCACCCGATCTCTTCCCCATCACAAAAGCTGACGATCGCAGCTACAGAAAAGTTAGAGAACCAAACAATGTTTCTCATCTTTTACAATGTGGGAGGGCACAGTGCCTCCCCCTTCAGTGCAGGTGCAGTGTGGGGAACTCTGAAATTGGAATGCATTAGTGTCTCACTGACACTTCCCTGCGCTGCTCTGCTGATGGGGAGGAGTCGAGTGTTGGCAAAAGAGGCTTCGAGTGCCGCTTGCGGCACCAGTGCCGGGGGTTGCCTACCCTTGGTCTAAGGTAAGTAGCATTAAACTTTTTTATTTTTACCTACAGGTAAGCTTATAATAAAACCTACCTGTAGGTAAAATGAATATCTCCTAAATGTGCACCGTTTAGGAGATATTCTTGCGAGCAGCAGCTGGTGACGTCACACCCATGCCGTTCCTTCAGAGCTGTTTGCTGCGGCTGAGAATCCTGCACGCATGCACGAGAGTGACATCATCACGACTCGGCCAATCAGATGCCCAGAGTCCCCAAACCCAGAAGGAAGACCAGGTGAAGATGGAAGTCTCTGCAGCGGTGACAACACGCTGCTGGAGTGCTTTGTTTTAAGTTAAAAAAATAAACATTCCCTAGTAAACTGTTTGTTAAAACTTTTACCCTCAGTCTGGGCTGTTTACAACTTTCAATGCCGCTGGCTCCTGCTGTTTCTGTGCTGCTTCCCTGAACTTCCAGCATTAAAGTGGTAGTAAAGTGGAAATTTCAAAAACTGCTTACAGGCAGGGTTTTTATGACAGAAGAGACCATAGTGATCTCTTCTGTCATGAATGACACCCCCCCCCCCCTGTCAGTGGGTAATGTGATTTGAGCCGAACATGCGCAGCTCAGACCACATTTACGGCCAGCTCTGTGAGCCTTGGAGATGGGACTCCCGTGCCCCGGCTAATCAAGCAGTCGAGGATACGAAACTAAGAAGGAAGGCTGGGTGAAGATGGAAGCTGATAGGGACCAGGGAGAGCCGTGTCAGTGCAGCACACAGTGTAGGAGACACAACTCTAGTCCCTGCATGGATTGTGGCTTCTCAGGCCTCTGCAAGAGAAAGGAGCCTCCCTAACACAGGAAATCTTAGGAGTAGTCATGGCACCCACTTAAACTGGAATATAGTCAAGGATTAAAGATATAGGCGCTTCATAACCAGTAAGTAATTAAATCAGCTGCTGAAAGTGGTTAAAAACTAAGGACCGGTTCACACTGGTCCGACATGTGCTCCGACTTCCAGAGCACAAGTCGCATGACATGTCAATATCAATGGTTCCTTATGAAAGCCGTCTTAACTGGTCCAACTTGTGTCGGACCGACTTTGAAAATACTTCCTGCACTACTTTGGTCCAACTTGGGCACAATTTCAGCCCATTGCTTCGGCTTTAACACACATTCAAGTGCCTACCGCTTCAACACGCTTTTATGATGTGTTTTTGATGCTTTGGTGGTGCTTCAATGAAACTTTGGTGAGGCTTCAGTGATGCTCTTTTGAAGCTTCGTTGAAGCTTGGCAGATGCCCTGTGTGTGGGCAAGTTTACATTTGCTTCAAAACATGGCTTCGGACACGCTTTGTATAAGCTCTCTGAACACCAGTCCCTGTCCATGCCATGCCCCTGACACTAAATAAAATGGTTAGCTTACAGTCCTGTTTAAACCTTGCTTTTGCTTTGTGCTTCGATGAAGGCTTCAGTGGAGCTTCGGTGAGGCTTTGTGGCGCTTTGATGAGGCTTTGGTGGGGCTTCAGTGGGGCTTCAAGCGAGCTTTGCCATAGACTTCTATGGAGGCTTTGAAGATGCTTTGAAGCACCACTGAAGCTACATGGGGTGACATTTTTGAAGTAAAGCTGAAGCAAAGCAATGCAAAAGCAAGGTGTAAACAGAACTGTAAGCTAACCATTTTATTTTGTGACCGTAGTTTTGACTAGCGTTCAGAGAGCTTTAACAAAGCCTGTCTGAAGCCTTGTTGAAGCAAACTAGCTGTTAATGTGTGTTGAAGCCGAAGCAAATGTAAATGAGCCCTGTATCTTATACCTGCAATTTCTCCAAAACAAAGCGAAGCTAAAGCTGTATTAAAGCCCCTCAAAAGCTGCAGGTGCTTCAAGCAAGCTTCAAGTGAGCTTTGCCATAGACTTCTATGGAGGCTTTGAAGCACCACTAAAGCTACATGGGGTATAATTTTTGAAGCAAAGCCAAAGCAAAGCTAAAGCAAGGTGTAAACAGGACTGTAAAGGCTCACTTACACTTGCTTTGGCTTCCACACACATTAGCGGCTAGCTTACACTTGCTTCAAAACAAGGTTTCGGACAGGCTTTGTTAAAGCTCTCTAAACGCTAGTCAATGCTCCTGTCACTAAATAAAATGGTTAGCTTACAGTCCTGTTTACACCTTGCTGTGGTTTGCTTCAAAAAATATACCCCATGTAGCTTTAGTGGTGCTTCGAAGCATCTTCAAAGCCTCCATAGAAGTCTGTGGAAAAGCTCGCTTGAAGCCCCACCGAAGCCTCATCTAAGCCTCACCAAAGCCCCACCAAAGCCCCTTTGAAGATCCACCAAAGCCTCATTGACACACCAAGCAAAAGCAAGGTGTAAACAGGACTGTAAACTAACCATTTTATTTAGTGACCGGGGCTTTGACTGGCATTCAGAGAGCTTTAACTAAGCCTGTCAAAAGCCTTGTTTTGAATCGTAAATTGTGAACTAGCCGTAACTGATCAGACTTGTGGCATGCAACTTTGACCATACCAGGCCAAAAGTATGGATTTTGAGGGGAAGCCCCAATCCGAGTATGCAGCCTGGCAGGTCAAGAAAGGGGGGGGGGGATCGAGCGCCCCCCACTGCCCTGGAGCATACTGGGCCACATGCCCCCAACATGAGGGGGGGTTGCTTTGGGGCAAGGGGGCTCTGTGCCCCCCACCCCAAAGCACCTTTTCCCCATGTTGTTGCCGTTTATTTGGTGTGGGGTTTCCCCACAAAAGCCATAGCAGACTGAAGGGTCTGGTATGGTTTTGGGGGGGGGACCCCACGCCATTTTTTTTTTTTTTTAACATTTTGACGTGGGGTTCCCCCACAAGATTCATACCAGATTCAAAGAGCCTGGTATGGTCGGATCAAAGTTGGATCCCATTCATTGAAGTTACATGGAAGTCAGACCTGAAATCTCAGGGCAAAGTCGGATCAGAAGTCGTACGACTTTGGTGTCAGATCAGTGTGAACAACCTAAAGTGCTAAAACACATTTGATTGCTTGACTGTTTAAAAATATATTTAGCTGGAATTGTACGGGGGTGTCTAATGTCACAGATTAGGGTTGCAGGCTGCTACTAATAGATAAAAGGGTCTATTGTCAGTCATTAGTTCCACAACCATTCACTATATCTCAGCCAGAACAGCAGACATGCAAGCTGTTCACAAGTCAATGAAAATTCCATCCACTAGGTGGCTCTACAAACACATCTGTTCTGATTTACCAAACTCAATTTCTCTGAAAGCATCTGGATCTAATCCTATTATGGGATACAAGCCATGACACAATCACCGCTCAGCTAAGAATTCCTATGTAGGAATGACTGGTTTGCTACTTGAGGATTGCACTCACCAGCTGATCCAGAGCTTGCAAATAGGTGGGGTGCCATTGGTTTGAATGGCACTTGATGCACTAAAGCAATTGTATTGTATCGCACAGATATAAAGCACAAAAAAGCATGTTATTTAAATGATGCATTTTAGCACATAGGTACATACTTGCCAATAGTCCCGGGACATTCACGAATTCTGGAGCCTCGTCCCGATTTTATTATTTGCCGCGATTTGTCCCGAATTTCGGAGCTTGTCCCAGAGGATCGTAAATATTTTTGGGCAATAAAGTGTTAATTAGCATCGCCGCAGCCTCGGTATCCTCCCCCCTTGCCTCATTTTGTCCTCCTTGTCCTCTATTGGACAAGGAGGACACCTGCTCCTTCTGCCTGCCTTGATTTGCCAAGTATGGCAAGCAGGGGCGTGGCTACTTCGCAGTCGGAGCACATGGATGGATGGGGGAGGAGGTGCGCACCGCTGTGTCACGCTGACTGCTGCTGTGTCAGTGCCAGGACTCTCACTCGGAGGAGGAAGTTTGCCTCCTCCTGTTTACACAGCACCAAGGAGGAGAACGTGAAAGGTCCGGGGGAGCCCGAGGCCGGGACCACCAGGGAACAGTCGGCGCCACGTGGGGGGAGCTAGTGTGTCACTCTGTAAGTCAAAGTGCTCCCAGCTTCTGTTTGAGGGGGAAAAAAAAATTCTCCCTCCCCTCAGCTGCAATGTCTGATGTAAGGGGGGCTTTGCTGGCAATGTCTGATGTAAGGGGGGACTCCGCTGCAATGTCTGATGTAAGCTTCGCGCGCCTCACTTGTATTTTTTTGCTAAACCACACCTACAAATGAATGCCCCGCCCTCTAATTATTGTACGGCTCCGCCTACAGCCAAAAAAGTGTCCCACATTTTTTTTTGCAATGTTGGCAACTATGTAGGTAACGTATTCAAAATAAGCATATGTGCAGTAACGCATTGCAATAAGGCCCTATTCACATATAGTGATTTGGAATCGCAAGCAAAATCGCAGGGATTCCACCCGCGATCCCAAGTCGCTGGATGTGAATGGGGCCTCAATCAGACCAGTGTGAATAGGGTTTCAAAGACATGTTTGATTGGTTGGTTTGAGTCAAACTATTTCTTGCTAAGGATGCTGCAATGCTTCTTTAGTGGCAGTGTTCCCCCCCCCCCCGGCAGGGAGAACAATTTGGGGCTGTTTAACCTCTTCAGCCCTGGAAGATTTTACCCCCTTCCTGACCAGAGCACTTTTTGCGATTCGGCACTGCATTGCTTTAACTGACAATTGTGCGGTCGTGTGACGTTGCACCCAAACAAAATTGACGTCCTTTATTTCCCACAAATAGAGCTTTCCTTTGGTGGTATTTGATCACCTCTGCGGTTTTTATTTTTTGCGCTATAAACAAAAAAAGAGCGACAATTTTGAAAAAAATGCATTATTTTTAACTTTTTTTTTTAATAAATATCCCCCAAAAATATATAAAAAAACTATTTTTTTCCCTCAGGCCGATATGTATTCTTCTACATATTTTTGGTAAAAAAAATCACAATAAGCATATATTGATTGGTTTGCGCAAAAGTTATAGCGTCTACAAAATAGGGAATAGTTTCATGACATTTTTATGTTTAATTTCTTTTTTTATTAGTAATGGCGGCGATCTGCGATTTTTATCGGGACTGCGACATTATAGCGGACACATCAGACACTTTTGACACTATTTATACAATGATCAGTGCTATAAAAATGCACTGATTACTGTGTAAATGACACTGGCAGGGAAGGGGTTAACCATTAGGGGGCAATGAAGGGGTTAAGTGTGTCCTAGGGAGTGATTCTAACTGTGGGGGGTGGGCTTCAAGTTACATGACAGTGATCACTGCTCCCGATGACAGGGAGCAGTGATCTCTGTCATGACACAAGCCAGAACGGGGAAATGCCTTGTTTTAATAGGCACTTCCACGTTCTGAGGCTCCATGACAGGATCGACGGGAGACCAGCGGACATCGAGTCCGCCGGTCCCGCGGGCATGGTCACGCTGTACGCGGCCTGCTATCTCTACAGGTACGCTCATTTGCCCACCGCTGCCATTGTGCCAACGTATATCGGCGTTCAGTGGTCGGCAAGTGGTTAAGGACATTGCTTACATGCGTTGGGGTGGGCTGCGCTACGAAAAATACAGCAGGCCTGAATTTGGTCTGCTGTGGTGCATTAGGCAGCCCATTCAAATAAATGAGTGGTCCTAAAGTGGTTGTAAACCCACGAACAAAAAAAAAGGAAAAAAAAACCCCTGCAAGACAAAGGCATAATGAGCTAGTATGTATTACTTACCTTAGATCGAAGCCCCCGCAACGGTCCTTGTTCACCGCCCTGGCTGGCGACATCAATCCCAGACTTACTTCCGGGTATCGCGGGCTCTGGCGCCAGCAACGGCACAGTCTAAGTGAAGCAACGGCACGTACATGCCATTGCTTCAGTGCGCATGTGCCGATGACGTTGGCACATGCAAATACAGGGGATATCTACTAAACTGTGCAGGTTTAGGAGATATCCTGGGTAGCTACAGGTAAGCCTATTTATAGGCTTACCTGTAGCAAAAAGAGGTTGTAAAGGGTTTACAACCACTTTAAAACAGCGCTCTCCAGTATGTTAAACGCGTCAGCCCCGGAAGATTTTACCCCCTTCCTAACCAGAGCACTTTTTGCAATTCGGCAAAATTGACGTCCTTTTTAGAGCTTTCTTTTGGTGGTATTTGATCACCTCTGTGATTTTTATTTTTTGTGCTATAAACAAAAAAGAGCGACACTTTTGAAAAAAAAGCAATATTTTTTATATATACACACACTGTATCCAGTTTAGCTAGATCTCACTGCAGACCGTTCCTGCTGTACTGTTTCTAATATACTTCAGGCAGGCAGTTGATTCAGTTAGCTGCAGTGTATTTAAAATATATATATATATATATATATATATATATATATACAATCAGACTGGTGTGTGTATATATATATATATATATATATATATATATCCACTGTATCCAGTTTAGCTAGATCTCACTGCAGACCGTTCCTGGTGTACGTATTCAAATACACTTTCAGGCAGGCAGGCCAGGCAGGTTATTCAGTGATCTACAGTACATAAAATATATATACTGTCTCCTACATGTATATCCACTGCATTCTAGTCTAGCCAAGCCTATATCTGTCTGCAGGTAGTTACTGGTGTGCGTTTTCAAATACACTTTCAGGCAGGCAGGTGATTCAGTGATCTGCAGTGCATTAAACATACAATCTCCAACATATATATAGCCACTGCATTCTAGTCTAGCGAAGCCTATATCTGACTGCAGGTAGTTCCTGGTGTACGTTTTTAAATACACTTTCAGGCAGGCAGGCAGGCAAGTGATTCAGTGATCTGCAGATATTAATACAGTCTCCAACATATATATATCCACTTCAGACTCTGCCAATAGCTATTCAAGAGTCCTTTCTAAAAATCAATACGTAGTATTTTTATTAGATTTATTTGTGCAAAAAAGCATCCGCGTCTATCTTTCAATTTACTGGCTATGCCAAAGGCTAGAGGAGGTATGGCTTTTCCCGACCCGATAAGATACTACAAAGCAGTACACCTTGCTAGGGTACTTGCTTGGTGCAGAGACGAATGACACAAAACCTGGATAGCGATTGAACAATCATGTACAGAGATTCCTCTTCGATGTCTGCCATGGCTACAACTTAAAACTCTTGGAACTTTAAGACATCACCCCTTGATAGGGGCAACTTTAAAAGTAATCCAACAGAGCCACTTTTTCTCAAGATTTGACGGGGAAATCACTCGGCTCCATCCTGTGTTGGCAAATCCACTATTTCCCTCTGGCTACACAGACAGCCATTTTAAGCAAATTATGCGCCATGGCAGATTTCGATTAGGGGATTTTCTTGAAGCATCAAGGTTGAAGACAAGGTCGGAAATGCAATCGCTGTTCTGTGCGCCACTGGATCCATGGCGGATGCAACAGCTTACACATTTCCTAACCTCCCTTAATAGGGGGGAAAGATCAGACCGCTTAAATACACCATTAGAAAATCTATGCCTTTTGGAAGAGCCTTCTGCACATGGAGTATCGGAGGTATATAAAATATTAATAGATCCGCCTGAAGACTTTGTCCCAAGATTTCTTTCGAAATGGGAAAGAGATCTGGACATTACACTCTTCAAAGAGCAAAGGAGCTATATTTTACACTTTGCTCATTACTCCTCAACTGCCAGCAAATATCAAGAGTTATGCTACAAAATTCTTACAAGGTGGTATAAAGTTCCATCATTACTACAAAAAATGTATCCAGAGCGGACAAATAAATGCTGGCGATGTGGAAAATCAGAGGGTAATATGCTCCACATCTTTTGGTCATGTCGAAAGTTAGTAGATTTCTGGTCTAAAGTACGAGATACTGTAAGACAATTAACAGAGTATGACCCAGGGTCCGACCCAGCAAGATATCTTCTTCATCTTTCGGACCTCTCAAAATGTACATATCGGAATTCTTTGGTGGCCCATCTTTTGAATGCGGCAAAAGCCTGTATCCCGGCCGTTTGGAAGCAAGAATCACCCCCCTCGATCTCACTATGGTTAAAAAAAGTAGCAGATATATACGCCATGGAAAAAGGCATTGCGATTACACAGGGTAAGGTGGAGAAATTTAATAAAAAATGAAATTCATGGTCTCTTCTGGTCTGCACCAGGGAGTACGGATATGCGCTCGGAGAGCAGGATGGGTCATTATAAGGGGGGAGAGAGAGAGCGAGAGAACCTAAATAATGCCATAGGGAAATTTTTGTATTTGGGTTTTTTTTTTTGTTTTTTTTTTCTCTTTCTTTTTCTTTTTCTGTCTTGTTTGATAATAAGTCATATGTGTCTACTAAAAACTTAAGCACAATATGCTAAGCTATACTCTGCATATTGGAAGCAGCAATAACGATATTTGTTTTATATGGATATATATATATGAAAATGTATTTTTTTTTCTTTTTCTGTGTTTGAAAAAATAAAATATAGAATTAAATATATATATATATATATATATATATATATATATATATATATATATATATATTCACTGCATTCTAGTCTAGCCAAGCCTATATCTGACTGCAGGTAGTTCCTGGTGTACGTTTTCAAATACACTTTCAGGCAGGCAGGCAGGTGATTCAGTGATCTGCAGTGCATAAAATATATATACAGCCTCCTACATATATATATCCACTGCATTACAGTCTAGCCAAGCCTATATCTGACTGCAGGCCATTGCTGGTGTCCCTTTTTTAAATACACTTTCAGGCAGGCAGGCAGGCAGGCAAGTGATTCATGTGATCTGCAGTGCATTAAATATATATACAGTCTCCAACACATATATATATATATCCACTGCATTCCAGTCTAGCCAAGCCTATATCTGACCGCAGGCCATTCCTGGTGTACATTTTCAAATACACTTTCAGGCAGGCAGGCAGGTGATTCAGTGATCTGCAGTGCATAAAATATATATACTGTCTCCTACATATATATCCACTGCATTCTAGTCTAGCCAAGCCTATACCTGACTATAGGCTATTCCTGGTGTACGTATTCAAAGACACTTTCAGGCAGGCAGGCCAGGCAGGTGATTCAGTGATCTGCAGTGCATAAAGATATATATACAGTCTCTTACATATATATCCACTGCATTCTAGTTTAGCCAAGCCTATACCTGACTGCAGACCATTCCTGGTGTAATTTTTCTAGTAAACTTTAGGCGGTGTTTTGCTAATCCAATTTTACAGCATGTCTGGAAGGCCACCAAGGAAAGGCGGACGCTCAGAGGCCACTAAAAGAGGGCAAGCAGGCTCTGTGTCTACAGCCAACAGTGCTGGTCGTGGACACGATGCATCCTCAGCACGTGGCCGTAGGGGAAGCTTGTCCTTTTTTTCGACAGCTGGCCATGTTGAGCCACAACATGCAGAAGAGTTGGTAAAGTGGATCACAAAGCCGTCCTCATCCTCCTCATCCTCTGTCACCCAGGCTAAGACAGGTTTGGCTGCCAATGCAGCTGCCAAAGTGGCCTATTCCATAGGCTCAATGGCATCAGTCACTCCTTCCTTAGCCCCACCATCATGTCCTGAGGAGTCCCCCGAACTGTTCGACCACAGTGTCGGGTACATTCTGCAGGAGGATGCGCAGCATTTTGAAGGCTCAGATGATGGTACCCAGGTTGAGGATGGAGGCCCAGAGAGAGGGGGTGCCCAAGAATGACAAAAAACTGGAAGTCATGTTCCCCCAGCTGCAGCATACTGCCAGGTTTGCTCCAGTGGCGAGGAGGGAGGGGATGATTGGTCACTGACTCTACGTGGGTGCCTGATAGAAGAGAGGAGGAGGAGGCACATCTCCAACGAGGCAAGATGCCCTCCAGGGGCCAGCTTAAGGACAGCCAACCGACTGCAACGGACCGCATGTGCAGGGCGCTGCTGACTCTGCGCTTTTCTTCAAAAGTTCTTTGGTGTGGGCCTTTTTTGAGATGTGTGTAGCAGATCGCACCGTTGCTGTTTGCAACATATATCTGAAGCGTATCAAGCGTGGCCAAAACAGCAGCCGCTTGGGCACCACATGCTTGACCAAACATATGTTGAGCTCCCATGCAGTCCGTTGGCAACAGTACTTAAAAGACCCACACCAAAGAACAAGGCAGACCTCTCCTTGCTCCTCATCAGCTGGGATCTCCAACCCCACTATGCCTTCAGTCCTCTCAGAGACCTGCACTGAGAGGAATGAAGGTGAATTAGGTGTCCCAAGCACTTGCGGGCAATCTGCTAGCGGTACACCTAAATCAGATTGTAGCAGGCAAATTTCCCTAACCCAGTTGCTAAACCGTCGAAAGAAATTCGGTCCCAGCCATCCATATGCTCAGCGGCTGAATGCTAGTTTGGCTAAATTGCTAGCACTCCAACTGCTGCCTTTTCAGCTGGTAGACTCTGCCCCCTTTCGAGAATTTGTGGAATCAGTGGCAGGTTCCCAAACGCCATTTTTTTTCTCGGAAGGCCATTCCGGATCTCTACTGGCATGTGGAAGGCAATGTCTTGGCCTCGTTGGACAGGGCGGTCAGCGGTAAGGTGCATATTACCGCTGACTCATGGTCCAGCAGGCACGGACAGGGACGTTACCTTTCTTTCACGGCGCACAGGGTGCAGTAATGTTAGAGCTTGTTCTGCGACCACGCCTGCAAAATGCTGGTAGTGGTGATTCTGCCACACCTCTCTCCTGCACCCCCTCCTCTTCTTCTTCCTCTATGGCCTCTTCCTGTGCAGATTTGTCCTCAGAACCAGCGGTGCTCCGTAGGCATTCTAGGGGCTACACAAGCACTCAGGCAAAAAGATGCCATGCGGTGCTTGAGTTCATCTGCTTAGGGGACAGGAGCCACACTGGGGCAGAGATTCTGGCAGCTCTGCAGGGGCAGGTTCAGAGGTGGTTGACGCCACGCCAGCTTCAGCCAGGAATGGTGGTTTGCGACAATGGCACCAACCTCCTCTCCGTCCTCTGACAGGGATACTTGACCCATGTTCCCTGTTTGGCTCATGTCCTTAATTTGGTGGTGCAGCAGTTCTTGTGCAGGTACCCGGGCTTACAGGATCTCCTGAGGCAGGCCAGGAAAGTCTGTGGGCATTTCCGCCGGTCATATAATGCCAGTGCTCGGCTGGCTGATCTTCAAAAGGAATGCAACCTGCCCAAGAACCGCCTCATCTGTGACATGCCCACCAGATGGAACTCAACGTTGGCAATGCTGCAGCGGCTGCACATGCAGCAGAGGGTCATCAATGAGTACCTTTGCGAGTATAGCACCAGGACAGGGTCAGGGGAGCTTGGCTTTTTTTCGCCACTTTAGTGGCTAATGATCAAGGATGCATGCACTGTCCTGTCACCATTGTAGGAGGCCACGAGGATGGTGAGCATTGACAGTGCATGCATCAGTGATACTGTCCCTCTTGTCTTCCTGTTGGAGCACATGCTGCGTGAAATAATGGACAGGGCACTTGAGGCAGAACAGAGGGAGGAAGAGGAGGACTTCCTCACCTCTCAAGGCCCCCTTTATCCAGACAGTATTCCTGCAGGCCCGCCTATCACACAGGAAGAGGAGGAGGAGGATTGTGTCAGCATGGAGGTGGAGCCTGGCATCAGCAGCAATCTTCAAGGGATCGTTTTCAGTACCCAGAAACCCATAGACTTGTACGTGGCTGGGAGGAGGTGGCTGCAGACCATGTCGTCCTTGGTGACCCAGAGGACTGAATGCCTCAGCAAACCTATGTTGCATGGCCTCCCTAATCCTGCAAAGCCTGCGAAAGGACCCTCGGATTCGTGGTATCAAGGAGAGGGATCAGTACTGACTGGCAACCCTTCTTGATCCACGTTACTGTTGTAATATGTTGGTAGATTTATGTGGGATTTTATATTATTATTATATATATGTACACATACAGTACAAGATTGACCAGGCCAGATTTCAGTTGTGAATGGTTGAGTTGTCAACTGAAGCCAACTCAATTTTAACATATCAAAGGGGACTTGTTGATGGTGATATGCAAGAATACAGATTAGGGATATAGGCATTCCAGGACAAGTCCATTCTACACATCAAAAGGGTGTTAAGGTGGTATCTGTTAATCTAATTACACATATCAAAGGGGACTTTGTTAATGTTAATATGCAAGAATGCAAATTAGGGCAGTTTATGACTGAAGCTGAATATAAACTTGCGTTCAGTATATTGACTCTTGGTGATTGTAAGGAATATATATTTAGTCTGTGTGTGATTAGTATTGGTTTACTCTGTTGGATTTTGTCATCTGTTGCAAGACTTTGTTCTGTGTTGGAAATCAATAAAGTGCATCTCTCTGGAAGAATTGGGTTGCTGCAGAAGATTATAATAACTACTAATTAATTATCTACCCACTATACTATATCACTACAGTTACAAGGGTAAGGTTGCGGAACTTATCCAGCCTTCGCAGAGGGAGCAGAGGATGAAACATCTTCAGGGGGCCTTGCGGAAAGGTTTGTGCAATGCGTTTCCAGAGCCTGGGAAGTTGCAATTTCCTGGTCCTCCTGGACAACGTGTTGCTGAGGCTTCGGTCAGTCACAGAAGGAGCGGTGGAGAACGTGGCCTATGCGTTCAGACAATTTTTTTAGTTCGCAGCCCCTTTCCAACCGAAAATCCACTGGGTTACTGGGTCTTGAGGATGGATCACTGGCCAGAGCTTGCACAGTATGCAATTGAGCTACTGGCCTGTCCTGCATCCAGCGTTCTATCTGAACGCACATTCAGTGCTGCTGGAGGCTTTGTAACAGATCACAGAGTGCGCCTGTCCACAGACTCAGTTGATCGGCTCACCTTCATAAAAATGAATCAGTCTTGGATCACCAGCTACCAAGCACCTGATGCTGATGTAACCGATTCATTTTTTTATGAATGTGAGATCCCTTGAAGATTGCCTATGCTGATGCTGAGTGACTATCCTGTTATGCTGAGTGACTATCCTATTCCTCCTCAATGTTCATGTTGATAGCTTCTAAGAACCACCACCAGTGCCTAAAGCCCATTTTTTCTGATGGGAGGGAGGAGTCTAGTAATGGCTGCATGCCGTGAGGATCCCAAGGTCTCTCCTCCTGCTGCTGAGATGAAAGACAGGCAGAGGAGCGAGTGTTAGCGGCTCCCCTCGTCCATCCCCCCTATAGAGTCTGTGGTCTTGGCTCCCTTCTATCTCCCCTGTTGCTTCCCGGAGGACACCACCAGCTGGATAAATTTACCTGGAGAGAGTGAGCCCGAGAGCAAGAGGGACGGAAACTCTGTGTTTCATTGGCGGTGGTTGAGGGCGGCGGTGTCCCTTCGGCGGTGGTCAGTCAGAGACACTGCCAGCGGCCGCTGGCCTCGGAGTTGCGTCGAGTTGAGTGGAGGTGCAGGTGAGAAGCACTCGCCGGCCGGAGGGTGAATTGACGGAGAGGAGAGAGAGGACGGCGGACATACCCGAGACCCGAAGGGTGCCGACTATGCCCGAGTAGACACGGAAACATCCTATCAAATCAGAAGAAGCAGTGGGATTGCAAAAGACAAGCGCCGGAGGACGGACTATCTTCAAGTGTTACTAAGCGTCCCCTAGCCTCTCAGAATCCCCTGGTCTGCCAGCGAGATAACTATCACTCTTGATTTCACTCTGACTTTGCCTATAATAAGGAGAGAAAACTTAAGTGAGAGGTAAAGTGGGGAGTGAGAGTAGAAGATAAAGGGGAAAAAAAAAAGAAATGTGTAAAGAATAAATAAATAATAAATGTGTAAGTCAAGAAAGTGTGCTTAAAGAAGATACCAGGAAGAGGAAGTGAGAAGGCAGAAGGGAGAGGAGAAGGAGTAAAGTGAAAAAGAAAGAAAATATTATAAGACACTAGGAAATTGTTATTTATTTGTCCTGCACCCATGCAATATTAAAAGAGAAGAGCCCTTGGTGGAGAAGGAAAGGAAGGAAGGATAAGAGAAGGGGACAACGGATGACATCTAAAGGAAATAAATGGTCATAAAAGGACTGGGGTATACATATTCTGTCGTTGTCTTAAGATACATGTCTTATGATACGCTATAGAATCTCACTGTTTGGTATTGCGAGTTGGAAGAGTGATTTGCCATTGAGGGTTGTGGTTCACTTCGAAAAGCTGGACTTTTTCTATTTTCTATTTTCTAAAAAACTTTCTCCCCTCTGTAATCATTTGGTACTATGCATTGAAAGAGAGATTTTCCATTGAATGCTGTGGCTCACCTTGAAGGGCGGGAATCTCTGTATTTTTTTTTTTTGTGCTCTTCCTCAATGGAGTGATCTTAGAGTGAAGACCGGAGAGTAGAGACAGGCGGCTAAAATAAGCTGGTCGGACGATCTGGTCTCCCCCCTGAGACAATACCCTAACAGAATTTATTTGAAAGTGGTTTCTTGGGGTTCTCTTGGTTAACTGCCGGTATGAGGGGAAAAACAACAAGAAGTGCGGGAGCAATCGCCAAATCACCCAGGGCTAGCTTAGGCCCAAGCCCTGGTCCTATGAACAGATACATACTGCAAGTAAACGGGGAAGGAGAAAGGCAATCGGGTACAAAGAGTAGACAGACAGATACAAGAGAGAAGGACAATAAGGAAAAAAAGGGCCAGAATAAAACAGTAGTAGAAGCTAGCCATCTCTCAGAACCTAGAATGGATCTAGAAATGGAGGGTGAAGAAAGAGGAAGGGAGGAAGGCCAGCATGCGCTTCAGCTACCAACAAAATATGACGTGGAAAAAATGTTCGCGGCCCTAGAAAACTCCCTAAAAACAGAGATGTCAACATTACACAAAGACATGGGACATATTCTATCAAGAGTGGAAGAAGTGGAGACCAAAGTAGATTCGCATCTAAAAATGATAAAAGAGTTGAAAGGGGAAATAAAGATATTAAAAAGGGAGCAACAGGAACAATCCTATAAAATAGAAGACCAAGAAAATAGAGAAAGAAGAAAAAACCTGAGAATCCGCGGTCTTCCAGAAGCAGAACAAGCAGAAAATCTAATAGGAAAAATGAATAATCTCTTCAATCATATTTTGGGAAAGGAGGAATCCAATGAAATAAGAATAGAAAGAGCACACCGACTAAGAAGACCCCAAGGGCTCCCAATGGAAACACCAAGAGATATAATAGTCCGTTTTGAAAGATGGGAAGAAAAGAATCAGATCTGGATAAACCTGAAGAGAAAATCATCAATTGAATACGCAGAAGCTAGACTACAAATATTTCAAGATCTGTCCCAAGAAACGTTAAAAAGAAGACGGATGTTAAGACCTCTACTGAGTATTCTTCAGGAGCAGGAAATTCAATATAATTGGGGCTTTCCAGCATGCTTAATAGCGAAGAAAAATTGAAGAAGTGCTAGATTAAGATTTATAGAAGAGATTCCGGACTATTGCAATAAATTAGAAATTCCACTTCCAGTAATTGATAGGAATGTAAATAGACAAGAGCAAACAGCACTACGTGATGACCTTCAATGGCAATTAAGCTCTAGGAATAGAACACAGGAAGTAGAGTCCTGAAGGAAATAAGCATTCAAACAGTAGAGTGAAAAGTCTACAAAGACAAGAGGTATCGCCTTTAAGTTGCAGGGTGGGGACTATGGGGGGGGGGGCTGTGGAGAAGGGTGAACGAAAAGAAAAATAGAAAAAGAGGATAACAAATAAATAAAATAAATTAGAGGCAGGAGGGGGAGACAGGGACTCATGGTGTGGACAGGGGGTCACCCTATCTGAGTACAGGAGAAGGGGACTCAGGGCGTCCAACAGATTTCCACCTCAGACCTAGTAGAGCAGAGGGGGCAGAGTTGTGCCCCATAAAACAAATTGCTCTCAGCTCTAGAGACAATGGGGTCAAAGCACCCTTACCAGGGAGGGGGTGGGGTTTGGGGGGGGAGGGGAGAGGGAGGGAGAGATCTGGTTTACACAGGCAGTTACTTTTGCTTAAATACCCCGAAACAAGGATGGGGAGACCCCGCGCGTCGGCCGGGTGGTCCCCCCTCCCGGTCTCCTAATTGGACCGGGGGGGGGGGATACCTGGGGGACGGGTGGGGGTGGAGGAGAGAGGGGGGAAGAGAAAGGAAAAAAATGGAAAGTACAAATAGCATAAAAATTTTGTCTTATAACGTCCGAGGGTTAAACTCCCCTGGGAAGAGAAATATTATTCTCCGAGAATTAGATAAAAGTAAAGCAGAAATAATTTTCCTGAAGGAGACACACATTACTCAAAACTCAAATATCAAAATCTACTCTAGAAGTATACCAACATGGTATCATGGAGATTCACCAATAAGAAGGGTTAAAGGAGTAGCCATTGGAATAGGGAAAAATCGACGTTTCCTAATAGAACAAACAAAAGTGGACCCTGAGGGAAGTTTCCTCTTTATCATAGGTACCATACAGGGGGTAAAATATACACTTGCCAATTTTTACTGCCCCAATACAAACCCCAAAAAATACCTGATAGACATATTAAAAGTATTAATGGAATTTAAACAAGGCAAATTAGTATTGGCTGGAGACTTCAGCTTTAGCATGGACCATAAAATGGATAGTACCTCCATAGCAATTGACAGAGAAGTGAGACAACTAAAGAAACTAAAAAGAAAACTACATGAACATCAATTAATTGACCCTTGGCGAATTCAGCACCCAAGCACAAAGGATTACACTTACTATTCAACTGTACATGGAAGTTATTCCAGGTTGGACTACATCATGGTTGAACATAGAAATTTAGAAGAAATAGAAGAAACAAAAATAGGAATAATAACAGCCTCGGACCATAGCCCAGTAATGTTGAGAATCAAAATGCAAGGAGAAGTCTCTGAGAGAGGGCCATGGAGAATCAACGAAGATATAATCGAAGACAGTGAGACGGAAAAAATTATAATAGAAGAGATTAAAAGATACTTTAAGGAAAATGACACTCCAGGGCTATCGAAAGCAACAATTTGGGAGGCGCATAAAGCTGTCATCAGGGGTAAATTAATAGCTATTGGGGCGGGAAAAAAACAAGAAAGAAGAAAAAATATGCAGCAAACCATAAAGGACTGGAGCGAAAACATAAAAAGCAATCAAACAACGAAACATACCGGTTATTATCCCAAAAAAGAGAACAACTAAAGGAGTGGATGGAACAAGAAGAAAGGAGGGAGTATAATAGAGTATTACAAGAAAAATTCAAATGGGGCAACAAACCAGGAAAATATCTTGCAAATATGGTAAAAAAAAAAAGTCCTTAAATTTTATCGAGAAGATCAAAAACGAGAAAGGAGAAGTGGTAAACAAGACTACAGATATTGCGGTGGCATTTCAAAAATACTTTAGTTCTCTATATGCAATAAAAAGACAGGAAATACAGATAGAGGAAGATACAAGAATAAAGAAGATACAAGACTATTTAAAAAAAGCAAAGCTACCAAAAATAAAATTGGATCAACTAAAAGAGCTGGAAAAAAATATAACGCAAGAAGAGATAAAACTGGCATTAAAAGAAACTCCTGCAGGAAAAAGTCCAGGACCAGACGGGTTCATGGTTAAGTATTATAAAAAATTTCAAGAACAACTGATCCCTAAGTTACAAGAATATCTGAATACCATAGGCGAAGAAGAAGAAATAAGACGAGAATCGTTATTAGCCCATATCACAATATTGCCAAAGGAAGGGAAGGACAAAACCAACTGTTCAAGTTACAGACCTATTGCACTGCTGAACGCGGACACAAAGTTATATGCCAAAATTTTAGCTACTAGAATAAAAAAACTAATTCCACTCTGGATCAACCCTGACCAGACTGGATTTGTCCCAGGGAGAGAGGGACGGGACAACAGTCTAAAAACAATACTGATTTTACACAAGAGTGAGCAAAATGAGCCCCCAGTTCTATTCCTGTCACTGGATGCAGAAAAAGCATTTGACAGGGTAGACTGGGGATTCATGATGGATATGCTGCGCCATCTGGGACTAGGGACAAAAATGATGAAGTGGATAACAAATCTATATAATGGCCCGACAGCAATGGCAAAAGTGAATGGTAGACTCTCTCTTTAATGGAGATGCAGAATGGAACACGGCAAGGTTGCCCGCTCTCCCCATTACTATATGTACTGGCATTGTAACCATTGTTAGCGACACTCCGTAACAACCAAGATGTGAAAGGGGCGAGAATTATAGGAAAAGAACACAAGATCGCGGCATACGACATCTTGATGTATGTAACCAACCCAAGAGTGACACTGCCAAACATATTGAAAGAAATAAAAAAATATGGAGAACTGTCAAACTTCAAAATTAATCAAATAAAAACAGAGATATTAAATATAGGATTAGGGAAAAAAGAAGTCCAGTCCCTACAAAAAGAATTTCCATTTACCTGGGTAAAAGAATTAAAATATCTTGGAATCAAAGTAACCCCAAGGGTTGAAAAAATCTATCAGGCAAATTATATCCCATTGATCAATGAGGTTAAAGAAGAAATAAAAAACTAAGTACACAACCACTTTCATGGATTGGAAGATTAAATATGTTTAAAATGATGGTCCTCCCAAAAATAATTTACAAAATCCAGATGTTGCCAGTAATGATTCCACAGAGTTTTTTTTAAAACAATTAAAACAATTTTGCTAAAATATATTTGGTTTAATAAAAACCAAGAATTAAATACACACAGATCACAAGGAAAAGGGAGCACGGAGGATTAGCCACCCCAGATATAAGCAGATATTACAAAGCAATTGTTTTGACACATATGTTTGAGTGGACAAATGAAAACAGTGAAAAAAAGTGGGTAGAAATGGAAAACACAATAAGTAAAACCACATTGCACAAAAACATATGGATACCAACGAAAGTTCAGACTAATGGACACGGAAACTCATGAAATAACAAAGAATGTATTTAAAATTTGGGATACAGTGCACTTGAAGAATGAATGGAGACACAATTCACTGCTATTAGCACTCACAGGAACGAATTTCTTCACCCCTGGGAAGGAAATATTTGCAGGTCAAGGAATAAGAAACCCACAATTGAAAGACATCACCATAAACGGCAGGATTAGAATACGATTGGAACTAGAAGATATCAATGGGTGGAAGATGAGTGAATAGAATTATTGTCAATTAAGACATTTAGTAAGCACAATACCACATCCACTTAGAGACGAAGAGAAATTAAATTCACTGGAAAAGCTCTGTTTCAATAAAACACCTTTGAAAAATGGAACATCAAGAATATATGGAATATTGGCAGATCTGGATGGACAAGAAAGACCTGAGTTCATAAAACAATGGGAAAGAGAAATGAATTTAAAACTTGACGATCAAAGAGTGGAAAAAATGATAGAAATGGGATACAACAATGCCTGGGATATGAAGACCATTGAAATGAACTACAAACTGGTAGCAAGATGGTACTTGACACCTGTAAGAACACATAAATATCAGCAAGAAAAAACACCTCTGTGTTGGAGAAAATGTGGTCAAAAAGCAACGATGACACATCTATGGTGGGGAAGCCCAATAATAACATATGGACCTGTTTGTTCCATGACTATAAAAAAACAAGGAAACAATATATGAGATCAATGGTTCCGAGTCTTCTGAATGCCGCTAAGGGTCTGATCCCAAGATATTGGCTAAAAAGTGGAAAACCAGATATTAGAGAATGGTTTGAGAAAATAGATTATTATTATAAAATGGACCTGCTGAGAAGCAGGGAAAGAGGAGATAATAAGTGTAACAGTCTCTGGGAGGGATGGAAAAAATATAAAACCTCGGACATATATTTAGATAAGATGAAGGAAGCAATAGGTACAGAGCCAAAATGACATATAATATAAGAAGGAGTAAACCAGACATAAAAGAGGGGAGGGGGGATAAGAGGGATCGAGAAGGAACAAAGGCATAGTGGTAGTTATATATTTTGGAGTGTTTTTCTGTTTTTTGTACTTAAACAAGATATACGATGGGAAAATTAATACAGATAAGACAGAAACAATCCACAATGATGTGAAAAATGAGAGGAGATAAATTTTGACATACAAAGTTGATATAATGTCTCTCAGAAAAATTTTCGCTGAAGTGGAAAAAAAAAAAAAATAAAGCCCATTTTTTCTGCCCCTGTTTAACAGGGGCGTGTAATTACAATTTTTGCTGCAATATTTTGCAGCAGGGCTCGTTCCTGCGCTCCACTAGAGTACCTGTGAGGGGTTGCAGTGTTGTGGCACCAGCACCTAAAGCCCAATTTTTCTGCCCCTGTTTAACAGGGGCGTGTAATTACAATTTTTGCTGCAATATTTTGCAGCAGGGCTCGTTCCTGCGCTCCACTAGAGTACCTGTGAGGGGTTGCAGTGTTGTGGCACCAGCACCTAAAGCCCAATTTTTCTGCCCCTGTTTAACAGGGGCGTGTAATTACAATTTTTGCTGCAATATTTTGCAGCAGGGCTTGTTCCTGCGCTCCACTAGAGTACCTGTGAGGGGTTGCAGTGTTGTGGCACCAGCACCTAAAGCCCAATTTTTCTGCCCCTGTTTAACAGGGGCGTGTAATTACAATTTTTGCTGTAATAGTTTGCAGCAGGGCTCGTTCCTGCGCTCCACTAGAGTATCTGTGAGGGGTTGTAGTGTTGTGGCACCAGTACCAGTGCCTAAGGCCCAATTTTTCTGTCCCTGTTTAACAGGGGCGTGTAATTACAATTTTTGATCTAATATTTCAAAGCAGGGCCCACCACAAGTAACTGTGAGGGCTTACAGTGTTGTGGCAACACCACCACACCACCACCAAAGGCCCAATTTTTCTGACCCTGTTCAACGGGGGCATGTAATTATAATTCTTGATGTAATATTTCACAGCAGGGCCCGTTCCAGCGCCCACCAAGAGTAAAGGTGAGGGCTTACAGTGTTGTGGCAACACCACCACACCACCACCAAAGGCCCAATTTTTCTGACCCTGTTCAACAGGGCATGTAATTACAAGCAATTATGAGTAACTGTGAGGGCTTATAGTGTTCTGGTACCACCAACACCTAAGGCCCAAATTTCTGCAGAGTATATAGGGCAGGCTGTATAGTATATACAGGCGGTCCCCTACTTTCAAACATCTGACTTACAAACGACTCCTAATTACAAACGGAGGGAGGCAACAGGAAGTGAGAGGAAATCTACCCCTAGGAAGGGAAATTCTCTCCTGTAAAAGTTAACTGTGCTGAGAAACTGTGCTACAATTGAGGATTACCTGGAACATTTGATTGAGCGATTTCTTGAAAAAGGATATAAGCTAGATCAACTGCTCAAACTAAAGACCAATGTAGCAAATATGGACCGTAACAATCTGTTTGTTAAATCTAAAAAAGGAAAAAATAAAACAGATATGGTATTTGTTACAGGGTTTAACACTCAATATAAAGAATTTGAGCATATCCTAACAAAATATTGGCCTATTTTAAGAGAGGACCGTGTTCTTGCAGATCTACTTCCGAATAAACCTAAGGTGATATATAGAAAAGCTCCAACTCTCAGAGACTACTTAGTCCATAATGTAATCAACCCACCCAAATCGGATATATCGGTTGGGGTCCCTTGCTCCAAGGGGCCTCAACTTAGACATTGACTTGAATTGTTTTATAGCTAAACCATGAGGACTGTACAGCAAGGTAACTCAGATCCTTGGGATGGCCTGGAGTGACCAATTATGGGTATGAATAGCAATATATGTGGTTGTACTGCCCTCCTTGTTCTTCATTTAACTAATACCTCTGATGGGGGCGTATTGCTCTTTTATTACTTCAAAGAAATATCCATAAATACACTATTGTCCTTTTCTGGATGCCATCACTCCCCACCCCCTGTCTATAAGTAATATGACCTATTTACACACTTGATCTAAATACAGGGTACCATGTCTACAGTCACTGGAGGAGATGTGACTTATGTAAGCCATGGCTACAGTCACTGGAGGAGATATGACTTATGTAAGGGGACATACTTATATCAAAATGACAGGTCGGGTGAAGTACTGATATCTCCAGATATATATATGTATAGGTCCACGCATACATCTACAACCATTAAAATAGTAAGGAGTGGGATCCATGGATTTTTAGGTCATATATCACGTAATTGAGGCTATGGACCTAATCCAATCTATACTATAGAATATTAGTTATTTTTATTTGTTCTTTATGTCTATTTCTATTTTTATCTTCATATCCCTATTTTTCTTATCTTCATGCTTTATCAATCATGCCCTATTTCCCCAAAAGATATTATGGGTATGTTACATTAGGCTTACAGTATTTTATGATAACCTCTAAGTACCTTCAGTGCTGAGGTTTTACCAGGTATTATCTGGGATTGCATGCCTTGCAGTAACAAGATCTCTCTCTAGGGGGAACCCGTGTGTGGGCTGCTACCTACAACAGCCTGAAATACCCAAGTTTCATATGATTTACACTTAATAATATATTAATTTATGCAATGTTTATTTATAAAGAGTCCACCATGGCGTCCAATCAAAGATATTAAACTCACTGTATTTTATTTGCTGATTTACTTTTAGGTAAGCAAGCATTGCGGACACTGCTTTGGGAGTTGTGTATTCGATGCTCCGCCTTGCTGTGTATATTTGATTGGCTGCTCCTCGATTGGGGGACGGGACAGGCATGGGGACTCTTCCATTTAATGACGTGGTGCGTGGCGTGCTGGCACCGTCGCTGAGGACGTCTATGACGAAACGCGTATGACAGCGCCACGCACGCTACGTCATTTCCTGTGTTACGAGCGGATGGAACGCAGTGCGGCGCTGCTGTCTCCACTGTGTGTCTAGCGCTTGTTTTTGAAATTTGAGGCTTGAGTGCCATTAGAAGTCTGCCATATTACTTACACTGCATAGCAGATGGCTTTTTGAAAATCTAATTGCAAGCCTTTGTCCGTGACTTTTTTAACCACTTGCCGACCGCCTCACGACGATATACGTCGGCAGAATGGCACGGGCAGGCAGAATCACGTACCTGTACGTGATCTGCCTCCCGTGGCGGGGGGTCCGATCGGACCACCCCCGGTGCCCGAGGCGGTCGGCGTTTGTCCCCCGGCGATCGGAGGTGAGGGGGAGGCCATCCATTCGTGGCCCCCCCTCCCGATCGCTCCCAGCCAATGGGATCACTCCCCTGCCTCTGTATAGTACACAGAGGCAGAGGAAATGATGTCATCTCTCCTCGGCTCGGTATTTTCCGTTCCAGTGCCGAGGAGAGAAGACTGCAATGTGAGTGCACAAACACTACACACACAGTAGAACATGCCAGGCATACATTACACCCCCCTTTACCCCCCGATCCCCCTCGATCACCCCCCAATCACCCCTCCCCACCGTCACACTGACACCAAGCAGTTTTTTTTTCTTCTGATTACTGCATTGGTGTCAGTTTGTGACAGTTAGTGTGGTAGGGCAGTTTTAACCCCTTGATCACCCCCCGTCGCCAGTGTCGCTAAGCGATCATTTTTCTGATCGCTGTATTAGTGTCACTGGTGACGCTAGTTAGGGAGGTAAATATTTAGGTTCGCCGTCAGCGTTTTATAGCGTCAGGGACCCCCATATACTACCTAATAAATGTTTTAACCCCTTGATTGCCCCCTAGTTAACCCTTTCACCACTGATCACCGTATAACCGTTACGGGTGACGCTTGTTAATTCGTTTATTTTTTATAGTGTCAGGGCACCCGCCGTTTATTACCTAATAAAGGTTTAACCCCTTGATCGCCCAGTGGTGATATGCATCGCCCCAGGCAGTGTCAGGTTAGTGCCAGTATCGCTAACACCCATGCACCGTACACCTCCCTTAGTGGTATAGTATCTGAACGGATCAATATCTGATCTAATCAGATCTATACTAGCGTCCCCAGCAGTTTAGGGTTCCCAAAAAACGCAGTGTTAGTAGAATCAGCCCAGATACCTGCTAGCACCTGCGTTTTGCCCCTCCGCACGGCCCAGCCCAGCCCACCCAAGTGCAGTATCGATCGATCACTGTCACTTACAAAACACTAAACACATAACTGCAGCGTTCGCAGAGTCAGGCCTGATCTCTGCGATCGCTAACAGTTTTTTTGGTAGCATTTTAGTGAACTGGCAAGCACCAGCGGCCTAGTACACCCCGGTTGTAGTCAAACCAGCACTGCAGTAACACTTGGTGACGTGGCGAGTCCCATAAGTGCAGTTCAAGCTGGTGAGGTGGCAAGCACAAGTAGTGTCCCACTGCCACCAAGAAGAAGACAAACAGGCCCGTTGTGCCCATAGTGCCCTTCCTGCTGCATTCGCCAATCCTAATTGGGAACCCACCACTTCTGCAGCGCCCATACTTCCCCCATTCACATCTCCAACCAAATTCAGTCGGCTGCATGAGAGGCATTTTTATGTCCTCCCGAGTACCACACCCAACGAACCCCCCCAAAAAAGATGTTGTATCTGCAGCAAGCGCGGATATAGGCGTGACAACCGCTATTATTGTCCCTCCTGTCCTGACAATCCTGGTCTTTGCATTGGTGAATGTTTTGAACGCTACCATTCACTAGTTGAGTATTAGCGTAGGGTACAGCATTGCACAGAGTAGGCACACTTTCAGAGGGTCTCCCAAGATGCCATCTCATTTTGAGAGACCCGAACCTGGAACCGGTTACAGTTATAAAAGTTAGTTACAAAAAAGTGTAAAAAATAAATAAATATATAAAATAAAATAAAAATAGTTGTCGTTTTATTGTTCTCTCTCTCTCTATTCTCTCTCTATTGTTCTGCTCTTTTTTACTGTATTCTATTCTGCAATGTTTTATTGTTATTATGTTTTATCATGTTTGCTTTTCAGGTATGCAATTTTTTATACTTTACCGTTTACTGTGTTTTATTGTTAACCATTTTTTTGTCTTCAGGTACGCCATTCACGACTTTGAGTGGTTATACCAGAATGATGCCTGCAGGTTTAGGTATCATCTTGGTATCATTCTTTTCAGCCAGCGGTCGGCTTTCATGTAAAAGCAATCCTAGTGGCTAATTAGCCTCTAGACTGCTTTTACAAGCAGTGGGAGGGAATGCCCCCCCCCCCACCGTCTTCCGTGTTTTTCTCTGGCTCTCCTGTCTCAACAGGGAACCTGAGAATGCAGCCGGTGATTCAGCCAGCTGACCATAGAGCTGATCAGAGACCAGAGTGGCTCCAAACATCTCTATGGCCTAAGAAACCGGAAGCTATGAGCATTTCATGACTTAGATTTCGCCGGATGTAAACAGCGCCGTTGGGAAATTGGGAAAGCATTTTATCACACCGATCTTGGTGTGGTCAGATGCTTTGAGGGCAGAAGAGAGATCTAGGGTCTAATAGACCCCAATTTTTTTCAAAAAAGAGTACCTGTCACTACCTATTGCTATCATAGGGGATATTTACATTCCCTGAGATAACAATAAAAATGATTAAAAAAAAAATGAAAGGAACAGTTTAAAAATGAGATAAAAAAGCAAAAAAATAATAAAAAAAAAAAAAAAAAAAGCACCCCTGTCCCCCCCTGCTCTTGCGCTAAGGCGAACGCAAGCGTTGGCCAGGCATCAAATGTAAACAGCAATTGCACCATGCATGTGAGGTATCACCGCGAAGGTCAGATCGAGGGCAGTAATTTTAGTAGTAGACCTCCTCTGTAAATCTAAAGTGGTAACCTGTAAAGGCTTTTAAAGGCTTTTAAAAATGTATTTATTTAAAGCATGTCATGTTTGGTATCCATGTACTCGGCCTAAGATCATCTTTTTTATTTCATCAAACATTTGGGCAATATAGTGTGTTTTAGTGCACAAAAAAATGAAAGGAACAGTTTAAAAATAAGATAAAAAAGCAAAAAAATAATCAAAAAAAAAAAAAAAGCACCCCTGTCCCCCCTGCTCTCGCGCTAAGGCAAACGCAAGCGTCGGCCTGGCATCAAATGTAAACAGCAATTGCACCATGCATGTGAGGTATCACCGCGAAGGTCAGATCGAGGGCAGTAATTTTAGTAGTAGACCTCCTCTGTAAATCTAAAGTGGTAACCTGTAAAGGCTTTTAAAGGCTTTTAAAAATGTATTTATTTAAAGCATGTCATGTTTGGTATCCATGTACTCGGCCTAAGATCATCTTTTTTATTTCATCAAACATTTGGGCAATATAGTGTGTTTTAGTGCACAAAAAAATGAAAGGAACAGTTTAAAAATAAGATAAAAAAGCAAAAAAATAATAAAAAAAAAAAAAAAAAGCACCCCTGTCCCCCCCTGCTCTCGCGCTAAGGCGAACGCAAGCGTCGGCCTGGCATCAAATGTAAACAGCAATTGCACCATGCATGTGAGGTATCGCCGCGAAGGTCAGATCGAGGGCAGTAATTTTAGTAGTAGACCTCCTCTGTAAATCTAAAGTGGTAACCTGTAAAGGCTTTTAAAGGCTTTTAAAAATGTATTTATTTAAAGCATGTCATGTTTGGTATCCATGTACTCGGCCTAAGATCATCTTTTTTATTTCATCAAACATTTGGGCAATATAGTGTGTTTTAGTGCATTCAAATTTAAAAAAAGTGTGTTTTTTCCCCCAAAAATGCGTTTGAAAAATCGCTGCGCAAATACTGTGTGAAAAAAAAAATGAAACACCCACCATTTTAATCTGTAGGGCATTTGCTTTAAAAAAATATATAATGTTTGGGGGTTCAAAGTAATTTTCTTGCAAAAAAAAATAATTTTTTCATGTAAACAAAAAGTGTCAGAAAGGGCTTTGTCTTCAAGTGGTTAGAAGAGTGGGTGATGTGTGACATAAGCTTCTAAATGTTGTGCATAAAATGCCAGGACAGTTCAAAACCCCCCCAAATGGCCCCATTTTAGAAAGTAGACACCCCAAGCTATTTGCTGAGAGGCATGTCGAGTCCATGGAATATTTTATATTGTGACACAAGTTGTGGGAAAGAGACAAATTTTTTTTTTTGCACAAAGTTGTCACTAAATGATATATTGCTCAAACATGCCATGGGAATATGTGAAATTACACCCCAAAATACATTCTGTTGCTTCTCCTGAGTACGGGGATACCACATGTGTGAGACTTTTTGGGAGCCTAGCCGCGTACGGGACCCCGAAAACCAAGCACCGCCTTCAGGCTTTCTAAGGGCGTAAATTTTTGATTTCACTCTTCACTGCCTATCACAGTTTCGGAGGCCATGGAATGCCCAGGTGGCACAAAACCCCCCCAAATGACCCTATTTTGGAAAGTAGACACCCCTATTTGCTGAGAGGTATAGTGAGTATTTTGCAGACCTCACTTTTTGTCACAAAGTTTTGAAAATTGAAAAAAGAAAAAAAAAATGTTTTTTCTTGTCTTTCTTCATTTTCAAAAACAAATGAGAGCTGCAAAATACTCACCATGCCTCTCAGCAAATAGCTTGGGGTGTCTACTTTCCAAAATGGGGTCATTTTGGGGGGGGGGGGGTTGTGCCACCTGGGCATTCCATGGCCTCCGAAACTGTGATAGGCAGTGAAGAGTAAAATCAAAATTTACAACCTTAGAAATTCTGAAGGCGGTGATTGGTTTTCGGGGCCCCATACGCGGCTAGGCTACCAAAAAGTCCCACACATGTGGTATCCCCATACTCAGGAGAAGCAGCTAAATGTATTTTGGGGTGCAATTCCACATATGCCCATGGCCTGTGTGAGCAATATATCATTTAGTGACAACTTTGTGAAAAAAAAAAAAAAATTGTCACTTTCCCGCAACTTGTGTCAAAATATAAAATATTCCATGGACTCAACATGCCTCTCAGCAAATAGCTTGGGGTGTCTACTTTCTGAAATGGGGTCATTTGGGGGGGTTTTGTGCCATCTGGGCATTTTATGGCCTTCAAAACTGTGATAGGTAGTGAGGAGTGAAATAAAAAATGTACGCCCTTAGAAATCCTGAAGG
Source organism: Aquarana catesbeiana (assembly GCF_042186555.1). Classification (NCBI taxonomy): domain Eukaryota; kingdom Metazoa; phylum Chordata; class Amphibia; order Anura; family Ranidae; genus Aquarana; species Aquarana catesbeiana. The sequence goes on along the minus strand of NC_133326.1, from coordinate 601,930,218 downwards.
CGGTGATTGGTTTTCGGGGCCCCGTACGCGGCTAGGCTCCCAAAAAGTCCCACACATGTGGTATCCCCGTACTCAGGAGAAGCAGCTGAATGTATTTTGGGGTGCAGTTCCACATATGCCCATGGCCTGTGTGAGCAATATATCATTTAGTGACAACTTTTTGTAATTTTTTTTTTTGTCATTATTCAGTTACTTGGGACAAAAAAAATTAATATTCAATGGGCTCAACATGCCTCTCAGCAATTTCCTTGGGGTGTCTACTTTCCAAAATGGGGTCATTTGGGGGGGTTTTGTACTGCCCTGTCATTTTAGCACCTCAAGAAATGACATAGGCAGTCAAACTAAAAGCTGTGTAAATTCCAGAAAATGTACCCTAGCTTGTAGACGCTATAACTTTTGCGTACCCAATAAATATACGCTTATTGACATTATTTTTTACAAAAACATGTGGCCGAATACATTTTGGCCTAAATGTATGACTAAAATTGAGTTTATTGGATTTTTTTTATAACAAAAAGTAGAAAATATCATTTTTTTTCAAAATTTTCGGTCTTTTTCCGTTTATAGCGTAAAAAAAATAAAAACCGCAGAGGTGATCAAATACCATCAAAAGAAAGCTCTATTTGTGGGAAGAAAAGGACGCAAATTTCGTTTGGGTACAGCATTGCATGACCGCGCAATTAGCAGTTAAAGCAACGCAGTGCCAAATTGTAAAAAGTGCTCTGGTCAGGAAGGGGGTAAATCCTTCCGGGGCTGAAGTGGTTAAATACAAAAAATTGTTTATTTTTTTTATTATTTTTTGTTTCTTACCTGGTCATAGTGTTTTTATTTGGATAATGTTTTTTTAACAATAAATCTACAACATTACTACACTATGGGAGTCCACATCTCTTTCCTTTTATGAGGAAGCAATCACAGACCATATTACAATCTACCTGAGGATAGAGGCCCATCCTTGGTATCGCAATGACTATGGTGGCGAATTAACTGCAGCAGTTACATCTATAAGCGCATTGCCCCTTTGGGGGTGAGTGGATCCGGTGAGTGGGGACCCTTGAGGGGGAGCACAAAGTCACCAGAGGATACTGCGAGCACCCAAGTCACCACTGTTTTTTGTCACACAGTTTGAAGAATATTATATGCACATTATATGGACTATTATTTGCACAGTTATATATGAACTTAACTTATACCTGTTACGAAAGTACAGTGTGTCCGCTTTATGCGGTTTCATCTTTTTTGTCATCTGAACTTGGATACATAAATGGTGATATTTATATGAGTGGGGTTTATAACTTAATGATCTATTTTCTGTATTTGTATCACGTTTATATCCTGGTTACTAGTACCAGGAAATCACCAGGGAATCAATAATAGACTACTGTTTAGTAGGCTCCATATGTTCCCTTAAAACAATCCTTTAGGACAGATTTATCACGGTATCACGTCTCGTTCCTTTTTATTCATCAATTATTAAGATTTTTCATTCTCCACTCATTTTTATTTTATTGTTCTTGCACTAAGAGTTTGCACACTTCTGTAAGGTTATTTATGCACATGGAACTTTAACATATATCAATTTTTATTTTTTTTAATTTAAATTTTTGGAGTAATGGTGGTATAATTAAATCTGGGTATATATTACCACACTGGATGCCAATTTAGCACTTAGTGACAGAGTACAGACACACCAATATCTAACTCATTGGGACTGGATCTGAGGTGGGATCGTATACAATAGTATAGGTGTGGTATACCCATTAGTGGTGTTGCACTCACCCCCTTCCCCTCTCTTCCTCCTTCCCTCTTGTTCCTTGTTCATGTCCTGATAAGAATTACAAATAGGTAGCCCCAATCACCCCAATTTATTATATCCTAATATGGGAAAAAGGTGTCTCCACTGATGCTTTATTATCACCAATCCTTGTTTCCCTAAAAACCCCAAATTTTCTAAATCTATTTGTCATTGGGACAGAAAGTAAGGTGAAATCTTCTGAACAGGGGCACAGACAGCAAAACAAATGTTACAGGGGTGATGATAACCCTTCTCTATGTTATCCAAAAAGCTTAAAAATTGAATTTTTGGCTGGAGCTACACTTAAAAAATGTTCCAAATTACAAACAGATTCAACTTAAGAACAAACCTACAGTCCCTGTCTTGTTTGGACCGCCTGTATACTGCTGTTCAGAGTATATAGGGCCTGGGGGCCCCACGCCTTTTCTTTTTTTAATTTGGGTGCGGGGTTCCCCTTAATATCCATACAAGACCCAAAGGGCCTGGTAATGGGCTGGGGGGTACCCATGCCGTTTTTCTCAATAATTTTCATCCATATTGCCGGGACCCGACATTACATTACAGCCGCAAGCAGTTTTAAATTACTTTTATTCTTTTAGAAATGTCGTTTTGTGCAGGGACTGTTCTAAACAGGGGAAACACGTGCCACTTTACAGGCATACTATAGACACCTCCCAGGTACGATATTTAAAGGAATATTTCACTTTTATTTTTTCACTTTAAGCATCATTAAAATCACTGCTCCCGGAAAAATTGACGTTTTTAATACTTTCTTTTGCTTTGATACATGTCCCCTGGGGCAGGACCCGGGTCCCCAAACCCTTTTTAGGACAATAACTTGCATATTAGCCTTTAAAATTAGCACTTTTGATTTCTCACGTTCGAGTCCCATAGACTTTAATGGTGTTCGAATGTTCGTGCTAACTTTCGGTCCGTTTGCATGTTCTGGATGCGAACCGAACCCGGGGGTGTTCGGCTCATCCCTAATGGTCACAGTTGGCTGCATATGATGGGCACAGTTGGCTGCATATGATGGGCACAGTTGGCTACATTTTCTGGGCACAGTTAGCTGCAATTTATGGGCACAGTGGCTGCATTTGATCTTTTTGTTTCAGTATTTTTCAGAATTTTTCAGTTCATTTGTGCCCCCCAAAAAATTTTGAGCACCTGCCGCCACTGTTGTAGAGTATATAACATACAGCATAGAGTACAGAGTGGAGCACTGTAGATTATAAAAAATACAGCATAGAGTACAGATTGGAGCATTGTAGAGTATATAACATACAGCATAGAGTACAGATTGGAGCATTGTAGATTATAGAACATACAGCATAGAGTACAGAGTGGAGCATTGTAGAGTATATAACATACAGCATAGAGTACAGAGTGGAGCATTGTAGAGTATATAACATACAGTATAGAGTACAGAGTGGAACATTGTAGAGTATATAACATACAGCATAGAGTACAGAGTGGAGCATTGTAGAGTATATAACATACAGCATAGAGTACAGAATGGAGCCTTGTAGAATAACATACAGTATAGAGTACAGAGTGGAGCATTGTAGATTATAGAACATACAGCATAGAGTACAGAGTGGAGCATTGTAGAGTATATAACATACAGCATAGAGTACAGAGTGGAGCATTGTAGAGTATATAACATACAGCATAGAGTACAGAATGGAGCCTTGTAGATTAACATACAGTATAGAGTACAGAGTGGAGCATTGTAGATTATAGAACATACAGCATAGAGTACAGAGTGGAGTATTGTAGAGTATATAACATACAGCATAGAGTACAGAGTGGAGCATTGTAGATTATATAACATACAGTATAGAATACAGAGTGGAACATTGCAGAGTATATAACATACTGCACAGTGTACAGAGTGGAGCATTGCAGAGTATATAACATACAATACAATGTAAAGAGTGAGCAATGTGGGGCATATAACATACAGAACAGTGTACAGAGAGGAGCTGTGTAGAGTATATAACATACAGCACAGTGTACAGAGTGGAGCAGTGTAGACTATATAACATACAGCATAGACTACAGAGTGGAGTTTTGTAGAGTACATAACATACAGAAAAGCATATAGAGAGTAGCAGTGTAGACTCAGTGGCGGCCCGTCTTTTAGAGAGCGCCCAGGCGCCGCCCCCTCTCTAGAATCGCCTGATGTTTTGGCCAATTGGGAAACAAGTTTCATACCTGCTTCCTGGTTGGCCAGGAGGAGATCAGTGTTGCAGCAGCGAATCCTGAGTCCACCTTAGTTTGAAGCCTATCAGAGCCTATGTCTCTAATCAAGTTCTTAAAAAAAAAAAACCCTGCCGCTCTAATTCATATACCCGGTGACCCAAAAGGGGCCGGACATATGAATAGGGGGCGGCAGTAGCAGCCGTGGATAGATTCATGCTATGCATGAATCTATACACTGCATATAGGGGGTGGAGAGGATGGGGGTGGGGGCAGCGCCCGGGCACCCCTAATGGACGGGCCGCCCCTGGTACAGAGTGAACCTGTGTGGAGTAAACAACATCCAGCACAGTGTACAGAGTACAAAGCAGTGTGGAGCTATTCATACAGCTTTTTTAGTAATGAAGTTAGAGTTTTGTAGTTCTCCTTTAGACTTACAATATGTGGAGAAAGATGTACATTTGCTGTAAGCATTTAAAAGCACTGAGCGTAAACATTCTCTTTAGAGCTGAGTTACCTATTGGCTAGGTTCTGTAAGCTGTGGCTGATTGACCTTCTATCTGTTAGGCTGGCCATATATTTCTACAATTTTCTTGTACACTTTTCCTTTAGATTTACCAAAACAAACCATATAATATGAGGTCAAACCTCGGTCCCTGGCTTGACACACAAGGCTTGCAGAGCAGCCTTGTGTGTCAAGCCAGGGACCGAGCCGGTCAGCAGGGGTGAAGCTTGAAGGTATCCAAAGTGCCAAGCTGGGGACCCAGCAGGGAAACGTGGGTGATGCTTGAGGAGCTCTCACAGGGTTCAGAGTCACTGAATCAGTTTCAATCTAGTGAGAGACCGGGAGCTCAAGGAGCTGAAGAACTACAAGGAGAAGTTGTAGTGCAGCTTAGAGAACTGTTACGCTGAGTTAGGAACTGTTTAAGTACTATTGCCATAAGAGACAGCAAACCTGCACATGCAGAAGTGGCACCTTGCTAGGGCCTTTCCCTGTACGGCTGTCCTCCTATTGAAGTTTCGGAGTCTGCCATTTGAAATTGAAACTAGTGAAGGGTGTCCTGGCCCTAACCTTCTTTCCCTTGCAAAATATAAAAAGGACTGTCAAAGAAATAGAACCTCTCTTACATCCAAGAAGTGTCTGGCGCCCAATGAATTTTACCACCTTTGCACCCACTATGCCTCACAACCCACTACATATTGAAGGATGTCAGCTATCTTTGGCCTTGAAGGTTCGCATTAGACTGGAAGAGGTCAGAGATTCTGCTACATAAATATCTATATATAGGAATCTATATAACCTCCTCTTGCTGATGATCCCTCTAGGGATAACTAAAAATCTATCCTATCTATATATATATACTGTATATATATATATATATATATATATATATATATATATATATATATATATATATATATACAGGAAGGAGGTCCTGATTCATATATATATATATATATATATATATATATATATAATATATATGAATCAGGACCTCCTTCCTGCTTGTGATCTCTCTAGTGTTAACTAAAGAGCTACATAGAAGAATCAGAACCTCATTCCTGCTAACGATGATCCCTCTAGTGATGAGTAAAGATGTTTATAGGGGAATCTAGACCCTCTTATTCCTGCAGGTGATCCCTCTAGTGAAAACTAAAGATCTATATAGGAAATCAGTACATCCTCTGTCCTGCTGGGGATCCCTTTAGTGATATCCAAAGATCTGTATAGAGGAATCAGGACCTCCTCCTTCCTGCTGGTGATAACTAAAGATATATATATAGGAATCAGGACCTCCTTCCTGCTGATGATCCCTCTAGTGATAACTAAATAACTACATAGAAGAATGAGGACCTGCTTCCTTCTGCTGGTGATCCCTCTAGTGATAACTAAAGATCTATATGTAGGAATCAGAACCTCCTTCTTGCTGGTGATACCTCTAGTGATAACTAAAAATTTATATATAGGAATCAGGACCTCCTTCCTGCTGGCGATCCCTCTAATGATAACTAAAGATCTTTATAAAGGAATCAGTACCTCCTTCTTCCTGCTGGTGATCCCTCTAGTGATAACTAAACTCATGTTTCTACATCAGTAAGAGCCCTTGCACACTGGGGCGGGGGGCGGCGTCGGCGGTAAAACGCCGCTATTATTAGCGGCGTTTTACCGTCGGTATGCGGCTGCTAGCGGGGCGGTTTTACCCCCCGCTAGCGGCCGAGAAAGGGTTAAATACCACCGCAAAGCGCCTCTGCAGAGGCGCTTTGCCGGCGGTATAGCCGCGCCGTCCCTTTGATTTCAATGGGCAGGAGCGGTAAAGGAGCGGTATACACCCCGCTCCTTCACCGCTCCAAAGATGCTGCTGGCAGGACTTTTTTTACCGTCCTGCCAGCGCATCGCTCCGGTGTGCAAGCCCTCGGGGCTTGCACACTGGAATACAAGCAGCGGCACTTTCGGGGCGGTTTGCAGGCGCTATTATTAGCGCAATAGCGCCTGCAAACCGCCCCAGTGTGCAAGGGCTCTAAGGCCCTTGCACACTGGGGTTTGCAGGCGCTATTGCGCTAAAAATAGCGCCTGCAAACTGACCTGAAACAGCCGCTACTGTCTCTCCATTGTGAAAGCCCCGAGGGCTTTCACACTGGAGCGCTGCGCCAGCAGGACGGGAAAAAAAGTCCTGCTAGCAGCATCTGTCGGAGCAGTGAAGGAGCAGTGTATACACCGCTCCTTCACTGCTCCTGCCCATTGAAATCAATGGGACAGCGCGGCTATACCGCTGGCAAAGCACCTCTGCAGAGGCGCTTTGCGGTGGTTTTTAACACCTTCTTGGCCGCTAGCGGGGGTAAAACCGCCCCGCTAGCGGTCAAATACCGACGGTAAAGCGCCGCTAACAATAGCAGCGCTTTATCGCCGACGCCACCCCCACCCCAGTGTGAAAGGAGCCTAACAGGTAATTACATTATTCTTTTCCTGTTCATGCTCACAGAGGCTCACTCTTATTTTTTTCATCCATACCTGTTTCATCGTTCTTTTTTATCTCTGATCTGCTCTTTCCTCCTCACACACTATTTCCCTTTACACTTACTTGTTCACCTGCACCTTGGTGTTGGGCTCTAGTAACTTCCCACAATATAGAGTATTTACAGTATTCCCAATATATATTTTAAGATATGAAGCCCACTCACACCACTATCTGGATCTTTGTCCTTCGTTTTCTTGGGGATCATGTTTATGCACCCGGTCCCTCTTCTGCAGTTCCTTTCCACAGCTCCCGGTACAGACAATTTGGACAGCCTCTGACTCCCCGTCCCCCATTTTCCAGACTTATTACGATGTAAGTACTCATAGGGATGAGTAACTCTCTCCCTTTCTTTTTGTACATATCCTGCCCATTGAGGGGTACAACATTAGATCCTACTGGTCATGTTTTGTTTTTCTTAGATTTGCGTGCACCTGCCCCTGAAGAGTGGTATTATCCATGAAACACGTCGGGCTAATTTGGATGCACTTATTCTCATGCAGACGCCCCTACTCAATACATTATCTTGAGTTCTCCATCTACCATGTAATTTTAAGTGTTTTCCTACATCCAGGATTCGTTCTATACCACATAGTGGTTGGCTGGTCGCTACTAATGTTTGTTTCTATATATGGTCTGTAATATGTGACTGACAATTGTATTCATTGCTGCATGTATCATGTCATTTTGCCGTGTTCCTTGTTTCACCAATAACAAACATGTTTTTGATATCTACTCATCTTCTAGCCATGTGTACTAACCTCATTTAAAGTCCCAAACCCCCCACCCCCTTTCTTTTCGCAGATTTAGGGATGGAGACATGCGACCCATATGTCTCATTTAAAGTCCCAAACCCCCCGTTTTTAGTTCATACTAGTGATAACTAAAAATCTATTAATAGGAAACAGGACCTCCTTCTTCCTGCTGGTGATCCCTCTAGTGATACATAAAGACCTATGTAGGGGAATCCGAACCTCCTTCCTGCTGACAATGATCCCTCTAGTGAAAAGGGCAGAGAGAGGAGGGGGAAGAGGGGGCAGAGAGGGAGGAGTGGAGAGTGAGAGGAGGGGGCAGAGAACATGGGGGGGAGAGAGAGGGGGCAGAGGGGGAGGGAGAGAGAGGGAGAGGAGGGGGAGAGGGGGAGGGAGAGAGAGGAGAGGGGGCAGGGAGAGAGGGGGCAGAGAGGGAGAGGGGGCAGAGAGAGAGGGGAGAGAGAGGGGCAGAGAGAGATGAAGGGGGAAGAGGGGGCAGAGAGGGAGGGGGAGAGAGGGGGCAGAGAGAGAAGGGGAGGAGGAGGAAAGATAGGGCAGAGGGGGAGGGAGAGAGAGGAGGGGGAGAGAGGGGGCAGAGAGAGGAGGGAGAGAGGGGAGGGGGCAGAGAGAGAGGGGAGAGAGAGGAGGGGGAGAGAGGGGGGAGGGAGAGAGAGGAGGGAGCAGAGAGAGGAGGGGGAAGAGGGGGCAGTGAGGGAGGAGGGATGAGAGAATTGGGGGAGAGGGAGCAGAGAGAGAGAGGAGGGGGAAAGAGGGGGCAGGGAGGGAGAGAGAGGAGGGGGAGAAAGGGGGCAGAGAGGTAGGGGGTGAGTGAGAGAGAGGGGGAGAGAGGAGGGGGCAGAGAGAGAGGGGGGAGGGGGGGAGAGAGAGGGGGGAGGGTGAGCGAGAGGGGGGAGAGAGAGGGTGACAGAGAGGAGGAGAGAGAGAAGGTGAGCGAAAGGGGGAGACAGAGGGGGAGTGAGGGAGAAGGGAAGGAGGAGAAGGAGGAAGGGAGGAGAGGGAGGGAGCGTTGGGAAGGGGTGAGTAGGGGTGAGAGAGGGAGGGGTGGTGAGATTGAGAAAGAGATGGGGTGACAGAGAGGAGGGTGACAGAGGTGGAGCTGAGAAAGAGAGGGGGTGAGGGAGAGAGAGAAGAGTTGTTATGGAAGGAAAAGTCGTGACGTCACCCGCGGCCATCTCGCATCCTTTGTTTATACACATGCTCAGCATTTGGCGTCAGTGAAATTCGCTTAATAGGAGGAATAGTGCCGATGGTGTCAGTGGGAGGAATAGTGCCCCATCAATGGTGACACAGAGAGGAAGGTGCCCCATCATTGGTGTCAGTGGGAGGAATGGTGCCCCATCATTGATGTCAGTAGGAGGAATGGTTCCCTCATTATTGGTGTTGGTGGGAGGAATGGTGCCCCATCAAAGGTGTAAGTGGGAGTAATAATGCCCCATCATTGGTGTCAGTGGGAAGAATAGTGCCCTATCATTGGTATCAGTGGGAGGAATAGTGCCCCATCATTGCTATCAGTGGGAGGAATAGTTCCCATCATTGGTGTCAGGGGGAGGAAGAGTTCCCACATATTGGTATCAGTGGGATAAGTAGTACCCCCATCATTGGTGTCAGTGGAATGAATAATGCCCTCATCATTGGTGTCAGTGGGAGGAATAGTGCCCCACCCATCATTGGAGCACAGGTGTGTCAGGAGGAAGCTGTCTCTGGAGCTGCTGCAGGTGATCCGTGTGAGAGGGGAGTGGTGGTGAAATCTCTCCCAGCTCTCCTGGCTCCTTTCTGGGGAAGCCATGGAGGCCAGCAGGGCCTCTCCTGCTGGAAGCTCTCAGCCATCTCCTGGGCCATCAGGTAACATAACTGCCCCTGTACAAACCATGGCCGGGGATCTCTCTACCCCTGGTGAAGATGAAGGTTCCGGGGCCATCCGGGAGCGAGTGGTGGCCGGGATTAAGGTCCTGAATAAGGAGAGAGACAAGCTGTACAAGCTCAGAGCGGAGCTGAAGCGCCTGAGAAGGCAGCATGAGGGCTTGCATAGCCAGAGACTTGGGTCCATGGATCCGGAGATCCAACTGGCCAAGGTTCGGGTGGAACACCAAGAAACCATTGTGGCCATGATGGAAGGCAGAGATGGGCCATTTAAAGAAAAATTTTGCAATGATAAAAGGTTTGCAAGGATGACAAAGATGGAGGTGGAGGAGGAGACCCCCAGTTCTGACCCCCTGCCCCCTCAGGGAGAGGTAAACAGCCCCATGCCTTCCCAGGACTCAGGAGGCATGCTCAGGGCCATCCAGGTAATGGAATCTCCTATGCGGGGGGATCAGCTGGCGTTTAATGATGAGGACATAACAGATAATGTGCCTGACAAGGTAAAGCCTGTCAAGTCCCATATTGTGGATAAAACAATTGTTGTGCCATTCAACACTGTGACTGATACTGACAATGTGCCCAGTGAGAGTCAGGCTGCTAGTCCTATGTGTAGCAATGCTGTGCCTGCTGATGCTGCAGTACAGCAAAGCTTGCATTTAAAAAATGACATTCCTGCAGAGGAACTACAAGATTCAGCAGAACCAATTAACCCCCCTTTAGCTGAGTCTATATCTGTTTGCCCCACAGATGCTGAGGACTCTACAGCACAGCTTCAGGAGACAGCTGGTATTGCAGCAGAAACTGTGACTATTCCTGATGGGAATGTGAATGTTTGTGTGACTGATAAAAATCATCCCAGCACCAGTGTGATGAACAATGGTTCCAGTTCAAGTGTGATGGACAGTCCTACCAACTCCGTTCAAGCAGTGAATAATAATAGTAATGTACAGACTGCTGTAACTTCAGTGTGGGGCCTTGGCCCTGATAAACCTACATTTGCTCAGGTGGTACGCTCTGCTCCTGGTAGCTCCGCCCCCAAGCGGGTTTTCCCCCTGCAGCCTACCACTTTGGGCACCCCGGGATCTGGTCTTGGGTCTCTGGCTTCTGCTGGGGGTCCGAGAAGAAATGTGGTAATTCTCAAATGGGAAGGTGGTGCAATCCCTCCAGCACGGCGTGCAATGGTGGATTTGATTTTGGAGATGGGTTTTGGGGCAAATGACCTGTATGCTCCAATACATGTAGCTGGGACACGGGATTATACCATTAGTTTCACCAGGCCAGAGGGTCTTGACCTGTTCTGGGAGCGATATGAGGCTCGGTGCAGGTCAAGACCTGAATGGGAAGGTCTGGCCGCAGTTGCGGTTTCGCAAAGGTCAACGGTGAAAAAGATAACCATCATACTCACCAATGAGAGTGTTCCTGCTCGGGACCTAGAGGTCTGGTTAAGGAACTATGGTGAAGTTTTGACTAAGCCCATCACTTGATGAGCGTAACATCTGGGCTGGGGGTTGGTCAGTAACAGTCAGGTTGACCAGGGATGGGAATGTTGTCCGTCACCTGCCCTTCTCAGCTTTTATAGGGAGGGATAGGATGACTATTTTCTACCCTGGTCAGCCGAAGCTGTGTCACCGCTGTGGAGAAAAGGGGCATTTGAGCTCTTCCTGTTCAGCCTTGATATGTTCAGTGTGTCGGGGTCAGGGTCATATGGCTAAGGACTGCACCGAGATGATCAGGTGCAACCTGTGCCTGCGCCTTGGCCACCCCTACAGCAGGTGTCCTGAAGCCTGGCACAATATGGACAAGGAGGTAATTGATGACATGTCAAGGCTGGACAGGATGGAGGGTGAGGCCCCTGGTGTACCATCCTCCTCTGCGGTGACTGACTCCTCTGGCCCTGCTCAGGATCCCTCCCCAGTTCCTGTGGCCACCCCTCCTGTGTCTGTAAGTATTCCTTCTGTATCTGTCTCTGTGTCCCCCCAGCCTACTGTACCCTCTCCTCATGTGTCAGAACCTTCCAAGTCTGTGCCCACTGAGTCAGTTACCCCCCAGGAGTCTACCCCTCCTAAGTCTGACTCAAAGGGAGCACCCCCCCCACCAGGAGTGGTAACATGTACTAAAAAGGTTGCTTCTTCCTCTGTAAAGAAGTCTTGTGGAAAGACTTCACAGAAAAAAGTAAGAGATGAGGGCATCTCTGAAGCTGACCTGCAGTACCTGGAGGAGAGAAGGAAGGTTGGGAAGCGGAAGAAGCAGGCGGTGGGGATGGAACAGGCTCCAGTGCCTGTCTCCAACCGTTATAGGTCCTCTAATTGGGATATTTCTTCATCTGGAGCTTCTTCGGAGCAAAGTTCCGATTCTGAAATGGAATTTGAGGCGGCCTCAAGAAAGAGAGAGGCTTCTGGTGATGAGCAGCAGAGGGGAGCTAAGAAGCAATCCACCCAATAACCCAAATGGCGGTTCCCCCTCCGTTAAAAGTGGTGACAATAAATGTCGCCAGCATTAAGTCAGTAAGAGCTCGTTCTATGGCCTTCTTTTTGTTCAGCCAATTAGATGCTGAAATTTTATTTTTGCAAGAGACTAGGCTCACCTCCTTGGCAGATATTCATATGGCCAAGAGAAAGTGGAGGTATGGTCCATCTTACTGGTCTCTTGCGGCCGAGCCTTACGGCGGTGTGGCGGTGTTGTTTAAAACCGGCATGGTAACTGTCCGGCGGGTTATTGAGGTGGAGATTGGGAGATGTATGGTCTTAGACGTCCTTGTGGGAGGGCAGGACCTGCGCCTAATTAATGTCTATGGGCCGCACACAAAGTGGGACAGGAAATGCCTTTTTACAAGGATCAAGCCATTTCTTTTTACATCCCGGCAAGTGATCTTTGGAGGTGACTAATACAGTAACTAGGCCCAAGGACAGGAAGGACTTCAAGGACAGGCTGGGATATGATAGCGTTTTTTTAAATAGTATGGTTAGGCATGCTGGTCTTGTGGATGTGCACATTAAGCACCTCCCGGATGACACTGGGTTCACCTTTCATCGAGGTAATAGTCAGAGTAGAATAGATAGGTTTTTTTGAAGGAGACCTCTGCTTTCTCACCCCCAGTGGTGCAGGCAGTAGAGTTCTCTGATCACTGTATGCTATCTGTGGTCCTGAATGCTTCAGACGCCCCTCAGAGGGGCAAGGGCATCTGGAGATTGAATTCGACTCTACTCAAGGAAGAACATGTTAGACAATCCTTTGAGGAATTCTTTCAGGCACAGGTGACCATTCTGGACTTTTGTAGCAGCAAGGCTGAGTGGTGGGAGCTGACCAAAAAGAGGATCGCTGGATTCTTCAGGGGCCTAGCCAATAGAAAACAGTTTAATAAATACATGACCTACCAACGTTTACGGAGGAAGCTGAATATTCTTGTCTCGAGAGGAGGAGATCCTGAGGCAATCTCCGAAGTGAAACTCCTTCTCAGGAAGTGTCAATATGACCGGCATGCCTCTTTGGTTCTGGAGAGGGACTATGGGAAGTACCACTCACCTGACCCTTACCAGAACTGCAAACAAGGTGTAGCTGTTAAAACGGTCGTTGGCCTTAAGGACAGTACAGGTTCCTTGACAAAGTCCAGGTCTGGGATTCTGGAGGTCGTGAGGTCCTTTTATGCTGACCTTCTTGGGAGGAAAGAGCTTGACTGTGACAAGATGGAAAGCTTTTTGGACTCTACTCCAGGTCTAAATGATGAAGATGTCCCATTGATGAATCTGACAGAGGAGATCACAGTTGAAGAGGTGATGAGGGCAATTGAACAGCTTGCCATCAAAAAGTCACCTGGACCGGATGGCTTGACGGCTGAGTTTTACAAGGCTTTTAAGCCTATTCTGGCCCCACGTTTGGTAGAGGTTTTTAACAGTTGCCTTGCAGAAGGGGTACTTCCCCCTTCCCTGAGGCACTCGGCTGTGCTTCTTCTTTCAAAGGGTAAAGATCCTTCGATGATTGAGAATTGGCGCCCCATCAGCCTTCTTAATGTCGATAGAAAGATACTGGCAAAGATATTTTTCTGGCGCCTATCGTCAGTAGCAGAGTCTTTGCTTTCTCGCCATCAGCACTGTTCGGTCAAGGGTAGAAGCACCTTCACAGCGGTTTTAGCTGTCCAGGAGGCCTTGGAGCGATGCAGGGCTGCAGGCTGGGGAAAGTATTTGCTGACATTGGATCAGGCAAAGGCTTTTGATCGTGTTAACCATGAGTACCTGTGGTTGCTCCTTAGTAAGTACGGTCTGCCGGGGGGTTTGTCGATTGGTTGAAAGTCTTGTATAAGGGGGCAGAAAGCTTTCCTCTTGGTAATGGTTGGGTTGGGCAGTCCTTTGAGGTTGGCTCTGGAGTGCATCAAGGTTGTCCCCTGAGTCCCCTGCTCTATGTGTTTGCAATCGACCCTTTCATCAGGAGGCTAGAGAGCGGCATGTTGTGTGGGGTGCCAGTGGGGCTCCCGGGTGAGCCGCCTTTGAGGGTTGTTGCCTATGCGGACGATGTGTCGGTGATTGTCACCGGGGCGGATGAAGCAGAGGAGGTGGTCTCTCTGACATCACGGTATTCTGAAGCATCAGGCTCCAAGATCAATCAGGAAATTTTCTGGATGGGAAAGGAAGGTGAGGGGTTTGATCTCCCGGACACCTTTCCAGTGCCCCAGGAAAGAATTAAGATTCTAGGCACTGAATTTGGACCTGGCGATTATGGCCTCAAAAACTGGGAAGGCAGACTGGAAATTGCCAATACTAAGGTGGTCAGCTGGAAGAGATGGAAGTTATCTATGAGGGAAAGGGTTGATCTGATTAAGACTTACCTGATTCCGATCTTCTTGTATGTCAGCTTTGTCTGCATCTTGCCAGTGTCTCTCTATGCTAGGGTCAGTAGTGTGTTCTTCCAGATGTTGTGGGGGAACAGACTGAACCCCATCAAGAGGAATGTCACCTATCTATCCAGGAGGGAGGGTGGCTTAGGTAGGGTCAACCCAGTTCTTTTCTTTTCACTGCTTTTTCTCAAGTTTAACATTGGTAATATGCTTGCAGTGGAACCTTCTGGATGGGTAGGCATTTTTAGATCTTGGTTTATTCCTTTTCTGCGACTTTGGGAAGAAGGTGGCCAAGTGAAGAATCTCAGGGGTCATCGTGGTCAGCTACCAGCCTATGTCGCTCCGTGCCTGAAGTTATTACGGCAGTAGCGATTGTCGGCTGAAGATCTCAGATCGGTTCCGAGGAAAGTCCTTATGAGTCGAGTCTTGAGCGAAGTCTTTCATGACCCACTGGCCTTAAGGGATTGCCCAGGCCCAGTTTTGAGGGCAGGGTTAAGACCTATTAATTTGGACAGAGTACCCCCTAAATTTAGGGATCTGGCCTGGTTGTGCTTCCATGGGAGGCTCTATGTTAGGGGCAATTTGAAATTCCACAGTGGGATGGATCGTAGCTGTCCTCAGGAGGAGTGTGCAGGAGAGGAGGAGACTATGGACCATTTTCTGCTTCATTGCCCCTTTAACATAGAGGTGTACAAACAAGTGGGGCGGGCCCTCGGTGTTCCTTTCCTCTCCAGGCTGGGTTATGCTGAGTGGGTGTACGGAGCATTCAATACTGGTGGGGTTTTTTGTTTAGATACACTTTTTCTAGTTAGCATAGTAGTCCGTTATTTCACTTGGAATGCACAGTGTCAGGTCTGCATTCGGCATAAAATCCTTCCTGTTGAGGTGGTGGTGTATGACATTTTGCATGAAGTGGAGAAGATTCGGGTACTTGAGAGAGACAAGCGGAGTCAGGGGGCTTGGTTGAAGGCGTGGAGGGGTTTCAAGCCTCCCTGACTGCCAGGAGTCTCTTTCTCGGGTGTGGCTGTCTGTCTCTTATCACCCTAGATTATTTTTTGGATTAATTTTTGATAAATGGCTGCATACATAGGTGATGGGTTGCGCCTCTTAGGCCCTCTCTGCTGCTTTATGTAAATAATTTTGGTAGTGGATTATGTATATATTGTATATATTCTGAACATGGATGTGTATTCCTTGGATTTCTGTTGAAGTTTTTTACTATGGTTTTGTTTTTTACTTTTGTATAAAATTGGTTGCTTGATTCTTTTTAATAAAAGATCAATAGTTCCCATCATTGGTGTCAGTGGGAGGAAGAGTTCCCACATATTGGTATCAGTGGGATAAGTAGTACCCCCATCATTTGTGTCAGTGGAATGAATAATGCCCCCATCATTGGTGTCAGTGGGAGGAATAGTTCCCATCATTGGTGTCAGTGGGACGGATAGTGCCCCCATCATTGGTGTCAGTGGGAGGAATAGTGCCCCATCATTGGTGTCAGTGGAAGGAATAGTACCCATCATTGGTATCAGTGGGATGAATAGTGCCCCCATCATTGGTATCAGTGGGATGAATAGTGCCCCCATCATTGGTGTCAGTGGGATGAATAGTGCCCCATCATTGGTGTCAGTGGGATGAATAGTGCCCCATCATTGGTGTCAGTAGGAGGAATGGTGCCCCATTATTGGTGTTAGTGGGAGGAATGGTGCCCCATCAAAGGTGTTAGTGGGAGGAATGGTGCCCCATCAAAGGTGTAAGTTGGAGTAATAATTCCCCATCATTGGTGTCAGTGGGAAGAATAGTGCCCTATCATTGGTATCAGTGGGAGGAATAGTGCCCCATCATTGGTATCAGTGTAAGGAATAGTTTCCATCATTGGTGTCAGTGTGAGGAATAGTTCCCACATATTGGTATCGGTGGGATAAATAGTGCCCCAATCATTGGTGTCAGTGAAATGAATAGTGCCCCCATCATTGGTGTCAGTGGGAGGAATAGTGCCCCATCATTGGTGGCAGTGGGGGGAATAGTCCCCATCATTGGTGTCAGTGGAAGGAATAGTGCCCCATCATTGGTATCAGTGGGATGAATAGTGCCCCCATCATTGGTATCAGTGGGATGAATAGTGCCCCCATCATTGGTGTTAGTGGGGTGAATAGTGCCCCATCATTGGTGTCAGTGGGAGGAATAGTTCTCCCATCATTGGTGTCAGTGAGAGGAATAGTTCCCCCATCATTGGTGTCAGTGAGGGGAATAGTTCCCAATCATTGGTGTCAGTGGGAGGAATAGTTCTCCCATCATTGGTGTCAGTGAGAGGAATAGTTCCCAATCATTGGTGTCAGTGGGAGGAATAATTCCCAATCATTGGTGTCAGTGGGAGGAATAGTGCCCCCATCATTGGTGTCAGTGGGAGGAATAGTGCCCCCATCATTGGTGTCAGTGAGAGGAATAGTGCCCCCAACATTGGTGTCAGTGGGAGGAATAGTGCCCCACCCATCATTGGAGCACAGGTGTGTCAGGAGGAAGGTGTCTCTGGAGCTGCTCCAGGTGATCCGTGTGAGAGGGGAGTGGTGGTGAAATCTCTCCCAGCTCTCCTGGCCCCTTTCTGGGGAAGCCATGGAGGCCAGCAGGGCCTCTCCTGCTGGAAGCTCTCAGCCATCTTCTGGGCCGTCTGGTGACATGCCTGCCCCTGTAAAAGCCATGGCTGGTGATCTCTCTGCCCCTCGTGAGGGTGAAGGCTCTGAGGCAATTCAGGAGAGAGTTCGGTGGCCGGCATTAAAGCCCTGAATAGGGAAAGAGACAAGCTCTATAAACTGAGAGCGGAGCTGAAGCGCTTGAGAAGGCAGCGTGAGGGCTTGCATAGCCAGAAACGTGGGTCCATGGATCCGGAGATCCAACTGGCCAAGGTCCAGGTGGAACACCAAGAAACCATTGTGGCCATGATGGAAGGCAAAGATGGGCCCTTCAAAGAAAAATTCTGCAATGACAGAAGGTTTGCTAGGATGACAAAAATGGAGGAGGAGACCCCCAGTTCAGACCCCCTGCCCCCTCAGGGAGAGGTAAGCAGCCCCATGCCTTCCCAGGACTCAGGAGGCATGCTCAGGGCAATCCAGGCAATGGAGTCTCCTATGCGGGGTGATCAGCTGGTGTTTCATGAAGAGGACATTACTGATAATGTGCCTGACAAGGTAAAGCCTGTCAAGCCCCATGTGGTGCATAAAACTGTTTTTGTGACTGATACTGACAATGTGCCCAGTGACAATCAGGCTACTAGTCCCATGTGTAGCAATGCTGTGCCTGCTGATGCTGCAGTACAGCAAAGTTTGCATTTAAAAAATGACATTCCTGCAGAGGAACTGCAAGATTCAGCAGAACCTATTAACCCCCTTTAGCTGAGTCTAAAGCTGTTTGCCCCACAGCTGCTGAAGACTCCACAGCATAGCTTCAGGAGACAGCTGGTATTGCAGCAGAAACTGTGACTATTCCTGATGGGAATGGGAATGTTTGTGTGACTGATAAAAATCATCCCAGCACAAGCATGATGAACAATGGTCCCATTTCAAGTGTGATGGACAGTACTACCAACTCCGTTCAAGCAGTGAATAATAATAGTAATGTACAGACTAATGTGACATCAGTGTGGGGCCTTCGCCCTGATAAACCTATATTTGCTCGGGTGGTACGCTCTGCTCCTGGTAGCTCCGCCCCCAAGCGGGTTTTCCCCCTGCAGCCTACCACTTTGGGCACCCCGGGATCTGGTCTTGGGTCTCTGGCTTCTGCTGGGGGTCCGAGAATAAATGTGGTAATTCTAAAATGGGAAGGTGGTACAATCCCTCCAGAACAGCTTGCGGTGGTGGATTTGATTTTGGAGATGGGTTTTGGGGCAAATGACTTGTATGCTCTAATACATGTAGCTGGGACACGGGATTATACCATTAGTTTCACCAGGCCAGAGGGTCTTGACCTGTTCTGGGAGCGATATGAGGCTCGGTGCAGGTCAAGACCTGAATGGGAAGGTCTGGCCGCAGTTGCGGTTTCGCAAAGGTCAATGGTGAAAAAGATAACCATCCTGTGTCTGTAAGTATTCCTTCTGTATCTGTCTCTGTGTCTCCCCCGCCTACTGTACCGTCTCTTCTTGTGTCAGAACCTTCCAAGTCTGTGCCCCCTGAGTCAGTTCCCCCCCAGGAGTCTATCCCTCCTAAGTCTGACTCAAAGGGAGCACCCCCCCCACCAGGAGTGGTAGCATGTACTAAAAAGGTTGCTTCTTCCTCTGTAAAGAAGTCTTCTGTACAGACTTCAAAGACAAAAATAAGAGATGAGGGCATCTCTGAAGCTGACCTGCAGTACCTGGAGGAGAGAAGGAAGGTTGGGAAGCGGAAGAAGCAGGCAGTGAGGATGGAACGGGCTCCAGTGCCTGTCTCCAACCGTCATAGGTCCTCTAAGTGGGATATTTCCTCATCTGGAGCTTCTTCAGAGCGAAGTTCCGATTCTGAAATGGAATTTGAGGCGGCCTCAAGAAAGAGAGAGGCTTCTGGTGATGAGCAGCAGAGGGGAGCTAAGAAGCAATCCACCCAATAACCCAAATGGCGGTTCCCCCTCCGTTAAAAGTGGTGACAATAAATGTCGCCAGCATTAAGTCAGTAAGAGCTTGTTCTATGGCCTTCTTTTTGTTCAGCCAATTAGATGCTGAAATTTTATTTTTGCAAGAGACTAGGCTCACCTCCTTGGCAGATATTCATATGGCCAAGAGAGAGTGGAGGTATGGTCCATCTTACTGGTCTCTTGCGGCCGAGCCTTACGGCGGTGTGGCGGTGTTGTTTAAAACCGGCATGGTAACTGTCCGGCGGGTTATTGAGGTGGAGATTGGGAGATGTATGGTCTTAGACGTCCTTGTGGGAGGGCAGGACCTGCGCCTAATTAATGTTTATGGGCCACACACAAAGTGGGACAGGAAATGCCTTTTTACAAGGATCAAGCCATTTCTTTTTACATCCCGGCAAGTGGTCTTTGGAGGTGACTTTAATACAGTAACTAGGCCCAAGGACAGAAAGGACTTCAAGGACAGGCTGGGATATGATAGCGTTTTTTTAAATAATATGGTTAGGGATGCTGGTCTTGTGGATGTGCACATTAAGCACTTCCCGGATGACACCGGGTTCACCTTTCATTGAGGTAGTAGTCAGAGTAGAATAGATAGGTTTTTTTTTTTTTTAAGGAGACCTCTGCTTTCTCATCCCCAGTGGTGCAGGCAGTAGAGTTCTCTGATCACTGTATGCTATCTGTGGTCCTGAATGCTTCAGACGCCCCTCAGAGGGGCAAGGGCATCTGGAGATTGAATTCGACTCTACTCAAGGAAGAACATGTTAGACAATCCTTTGAGGAATTCTTTCAGGCTCAGGTGACCATCCTGGACTTTTGTAGCAGCAAGGTTGAGTGGTGGGAGCTGACCAGAAAGAGGATCGCTGGATTCTTCAGGGGCCTAGCCAATAGAAAACAGTTTAATAAATACATGACCTATCAACGTTTACGGAGGAAGCTGGATATTCTTGTCTCGAGAGGAGGAGATCCTGGGGCAATCTCCGAAGTGAAACTCCTTCTCAGGAAGTGTCAATATGACCGGCATGCCTCTTTGGTTCTAGAGAGGGACTATGAGAAGTACCACTCGCCTGACCCTTACCAGAACTGCAAACAAGGTGTAGCTGTTAAAACGGTCGTTGGCCTTAAGGACAGTACAGGTTCCTTGACAAAGTCCAGGTCTGGGATTCTGGAGGTCGTGAGGTCCTTTTATGCTGACCTTCTTGGGAGGAAAGAGCTTGACCGGAACAAGATGGAAAGCTTTTTGGACTCTACTCCAGGTCTAAATGGTGGAGATGTTTCATTGATGAATTTGACAGAGGAGATCACAGTTGAAGAGGTGATGAGGGCAATTGAACAGCTTGCCATCAAAAAGTCACCTGGACTGGATGGCTTGACGGCTGACTTTTACAAAGCCTTTAAGTCTATTCTGGCCCCACATTTGGTAGAGGTTTTTAACAGTTCCCTTGCTGAGGGGGTGCTTTCTCCTTCCATGAGGCACTCGGCTGTGATTCTTCTTTCAAAAGGTAAAGATCCTTCAATGATTGAGAATTGGCGCCCCATCAGCCTTCTTTATGTCGATAGAAAGATACTGGCAAAGATCATTTTCTGGCACCTATCGTCAGTAACAGAGTCTTTGCTTTCTCGCCATCAGCACTGTTCGGTCCAGGGTAGGTGCACCTTCACAGCAGTTTTAGCTGTCCAGGAGGCCTTGGAGCGGTGCAGGGCTGCAGGCTGGGGAAAGTATTTGCTAACATTGGATCAGGCAAAGGCTTTTGATCGTGTTAACCATGAGTACCTGTGGTTGCTCCTTAGTAAGTACGGTCTGCCGGGTGGTTTTGTCGATTGGTTAAAAGTCTTGTATAAGGGGGCAGAAAGCTTTCCTCTTGTTAATGGTTGGGTTGGGCAGTCCTTTGAGGTTGGCTCTGGGGTGCGCCAGGGTTGTCCCCTGAGTCCCCTGCTCTATGTGTTTGCAATCGACCCCTTCATCACGAGGCTAGAGAGCAGCATGTTGTGTGGGGTGCCAGTGGGGCTCCCGGGTGAGCCGCCTTTGAGGGTTGTTGCCTATGCGGACCATGTGTCAGTGATTGTCACTGGGGCGGATGAAGCAGAGGAGGTGGTCTCTCTGACATCACGGTATTCTGAAGCATCAGGCTCCAAGATCGATCAGGAAAAGAATGAAGTTTTCTGGATGGGAAAGGAAGGTGAGAGGTTTGATCTCCCGGACACCTTTCCAGTGCCCCAGGAAAGAATTAAGATTCTAGGCATTGAATTTGGACCTGGCGATTATGGCCTCAAAAACTGGGAAGGCAGACTGGAAATTGCCAATACTAAGGTGGTCAGCTGGAAGAGATGGAAGTTATCTATGAGGGAAAGGGTTGATCTGATTAAGACTTACCTGATTCCGATCTTCCTGTATGTCAGCTTTGTCTGCATCTTGCCAGTGTCTCTCTATGCTAGGGTCAGTAGTGTGTTCTTCCAGATGTTGTGGGGGAACAGACTGAACCCCATCAAGAGGAATGTCACCTATCTATCCAGGAGGGAGGGTGGCTTAGGTATGGTCAACCCAGTTCTTTTCACTGCTTTTTCTCAAGTTTAACATTGGTAATATGCTTGCAGTGGAACCTCCTGGATGGGTAGGCATTTTTAGATCTTGGTTTAGGCCTTTTCTGCGACTTTGGGAAGAAGGTGGCCAAGTGAAGAATCTCAGGGGTCATCGTGGTCAGCTACCAGCCTATGTCGCTCCGTGCCTGAAGTTATTACGGCAGTGGCGATTGTCGGCTGAAGATCTCAGATCAGTTCCGAGGAAAGTCCTTATGAATCGAGTCTTGAGCGAAGTCTTTCATGACCCACTGGCCTTAAGGGATTGCCCAGGCCCAGTTTTGAGGGCAGGGTTAAGACTTATTAATTTGGACAGAGTACCCCCTAAATTTAGGGATCTGGCCTGGTTGTGCTTCCATGGGAGGCTCTATGTTAGGGGCAATTTGAAATTCCGCAGTGGGATGGATCTTAGCTGTCCTCTGGAGGAGTGTGCAGGTGAGGAGGAGACTATGGACCATTTTCTGCTTCATTGCCCTTTTAACATAGAGGTGTACAAACAGGTGGGGCGGGCCCTCGGTGTTCCTTTCCTCTCCAGGCTGGGTTATGCTGAGTGGGTGTATGGAGCATTCAATAATGGTGGTGTTTTTTGTTTAGATACGCTTTTTCTAGTTAGCCTAGTAGTCCGTTGTTTCACTTGGAACGCACGGTGTCAGGTCAGCATTCGGCATAAAATCCTTCCTGTTGAGGTGGTGGTGTATGACATTTTGCATGAGGTGGAGAAGATTCGAGTACTTGAGAGAGACAAGCGGAGTCGGGGGGCTTGGTTGAAGGCGTGGAGGGGTTTCAAGCCTCCCTGACTGCCAGGAGTCTCTTTCCCGGGTGTGGCTGTCTGTCTCTTATCACCCTAGATTATTATTTTTTGGATTAATTTTTTATAAATGGCTGCGTACATAGGTGATGGGTTGTGCCTCTTAGGCCCTCTCTGCTGCTTTATGTAAATAATTTTGGTAGTGGATTATGTATATATTGTATATATTCTGAACATGGATGTGTATTCCTTGGATTTCTGTTGAAGTTTTTTACTATGGTTTTGTTTTTTACTTTTGTATAAAATTGGTTGCTTGATTCTTTTTAATCGGAATCAAATGGGGAGTAAGTACAGCGCTGCTCCAATGGTGTTATAGAGGTAGTTACACACTAAGCGGCTAACACACCTCTAAGACAAAGATAGAAGTAAGTAAATCAACAAATATATATATATATATATATATATATATATATATATATATATATATATAGTGTAGCGCTATGTGTATAGATAAATGAGAACAAAGAATTAGGTTCGAGCCATCTTTCAATGGCCAGAAAATAAACAAGGAATACTTCAAAATTGGATGAAAAGTGACTCAATACAAAAAGTGCGCTATATGTTACAAAATGACATGTAAAACATAATAATAATAATAATAATACACCAGTGAAATGTGAGAACAAAACCAAATTATAAATGGATAAGGAATCAGCCAAAAAAGTCCATAAATATTTAGAAAATGTGTTCCTGATAAAAATCAAAAACCACCACCAACAGTCTCTGAGGATTGACTGATGAAGACAACAACGGAATATTACTGGTGGGTGAGAAGGTAAGACACCAAATGAAATGTGACGTCTGAGTATGTGACAGGACCATCACCACAGCATCTGAGGAGGCTTACCGGAAGCAGGGGACTTGAGAAGACATACGTCTTACAAGTCTCAAAAAGCTTGTTTAGCCGCCAGGGCTGGCAAGGTGAAACATCGGGTATCCACAACTTCAAATAGGGGGGGAGGGAAGATCTGTCAACAGCTTCAACCGTCCAGACGTATCAGCAGGCCAACCGGATGTTTATTTAAAAACCATGAGAGAAAAAAACTCACATGGCATGATATCGTTTAAAAAGCATGCATTTATTAGAACAATAAAAAGGAACACTCACATGATATAAGATCGTAAACAGCTCAAATAGTATCAAACGCGGTGATCATAGGGGGTCCACCCAACATGTATGTTGGGTGGACCCCCTATGATCACCGCGTTTGATACTATTTGAGCTGTTTACGATCTTATATCATGTGAGTGTTCCTTTTTATTGTTCTAATAAATGCATGCTTTTTAAACGATATCATGCCATGTGAGTTTTTTTCTCTCATGGTTTTTAAATAAACATCCGGTTGGCCTGCTGATACGTCTGGACGGTTGAAGCTGTTGACAGATCTTCCCTCCCCCCCCTATTTGAAGTTGTGGATACCCGATGTTTCACCTTGCCAGCCCTGGCGGCTAAACAAGCTTTTTGAGACTTGTAAGACGTATGTCTTCTCAAGTCCCCTGCTTCCGGTAAGCCTCCTCAGATGCTATGGTGATGGTCCTGTCACATATTCAGACGTCACATTTCATTTGGTGTCTTACCTTCTCACCCACCAGAAATATTCCGTTGTTGTCTTCATCAGTCAATCCTCAGAGACTGTTGGTGGTGGTTTTTGATTTTTATCAGGAACACATTTTCTAAATATTTATGGACTTTTTTGGCTGATTCCTTATCCATTTATAATTTGGTTTTGTTCTCACATTTCGCTGGTGTATTGTTATTATTATTATTATTATGTTTTACATGTCATTTTGTAACATATAGCGCACTTTTTGTATTGAGTCACTTTTCATCCAATTTTGAAGCATTCCTTGTTTATTTTCTGGCCATTGAAAGATGGCTCGAACCTAATTCTTTGTTCTCATTTATCTATACACATAGCGCTACACTATATATATATTTGTTGATTCTTTTTAATAAAAGATCAATAGTTCCCAGTCATTGGTGTCAGTGGGAGGAATAGTTCCCAGTCATCGGTGTCAGTGGGAGGAATAGTGCTCCAAGGGCCATATAAAGGCAAAGGGCCACATCTGGCCCCAGGGCCGCAGTTTGGAGACCACTTCTCTAAAGATCTATATAAAGGAATCGGGACCTCTTTACTCTTAATCCCTCTAGTGATGCACCCCAGAATTCTCTTTGCTTTCCCCATTACCAGACCACACTGTTTGCTCTTATAAGCACCCCCATATGTTTTCCTTCTGCGGTTCTGGCCTACACTGTACCCCCATTATTCTACTATCATAGGATCGTGCATTATTTTAAATGTAGAAATGTAAAATTCCATGGAACTGCCATTTTCTCTGCTTTGACCAATCTTGCAGCAATACCAGATCATCTTCAATGTTCAGACCTCTCCAGGGATAATAACCCTACTGCACCTCCTTTGTGTCATCAGGAAAAATACATACTTTATTCCAGTCTTTAAGCTGCTCCTTCTAGAAAACTGTCTCTTAAAAACTGAAAAATAAACATTTCATGAGGCAACAAGTTACTCCTGAAATCCACGAACAGTCCCACATATTCTGCACTTTATAGATCAGAAGAGCAATCTGTACAGACATTGTTCTTCCCGATGACGACCGCTAGGGGCCTCTATGCTTTCTATTTGCCAGCACGGCATAGACTTCCCAAGAAAACATTATATTACACAATAGTAGGTTTGTTAGGTACCAGCCAGTACCCGATGTCAGACACGCCTCCCGTGGGAAATTGACCAATCATCGAACTGCCAAATCCAGAATCGCATCGAGGTGTGGAACGCAGGCGGAAGCCCTGTATTGCAGTGCGCATGCGCACAGAGTTGGACACGGTGGTGCCTTAGTGGCACTTTTGGGAAGAGAAGTTCATAGGAGGCTACAATGGAGAAGGCTCAGAGTGCAGGTAAATGAATGGGGAGAGATGGACAGCCTACAGGATAGTCACTGTGCTCTGACATGTCTGTACACATGACACAGAGAGGAGGGTGCAGAGAAAGGGGGACACAGAGGAACGTGTAGAGAAAGGAGGACACACAGAGGAAGGTGCAGAGGAGGGGGAGGACACAGAGAGGAAGGGGGGCACTGAGAGGAAGGTGGAGAGGAAGGGGGGCACCGAGAGGAAGGGGGGGGGACACAGAGAGCAAGGTGGAGAGGAGGGGGGGACACAGAGAGGAAGGTGCAGAGGAGGGGGGGACACAGAAAGAAAGGAAGGTGCAGAGGAGGGGGGACACAGAAAGGAAGGTGCAGAGGAGGGGGGGACACAGAGAGGAAGGTGCAGAGGAGGGGGGGACACAGAGAGGAAGGTGGAGAGGAAGGGGGGCACAGAGAGGAAGGTGCAGAGGAGGGGGGGGGACACAGAGAGGAAGATGGAGGGGGGGGCACAGAGAGGAAGGTGGAGAGGAAGGGGGGCAAAGAGAGGAAGGTGCAGAGGATCGGGGGGGACATAGAGAGGAAGGTGCAGAGGAGGAGGGGACACAGAGAGGAAGGTGCAGAGGAGGGGGGGACACAGAGAGGAAGGTGCAGAGGAGGGGGGGGGCACAGAGAGGAAGGTGGAGAGGAAGGGGGGCAAAGAGAGGAAGGTGCAGAGGATCGGGGGGGACATAGAGAGGAAGGTGCAGAGGAGGGGGGGACACAGAGAGGAAGGTGCAGAGGAGGGGGGGGACACAGAGAGGAAGGTGCAGAGGAGGGGGGGACACAGAGAGGAAGGTGCAGAGGAGGGGGGGGACACAGAGAGGAAGGTGCAGAGGAGGGGGGGGACACAGAGAGGAAGGTGCAGAGGAGGGGGGGGGACACAGAGAGGAAGGTGCAGAGGAGGGGGGGGACACAGAGAGGAAGGTGCAGAGGAGGGGGGGGACACAGAGAGGAAGGTGCAGAGGAGGGGGGGGACACAGAGAGGAAGGTGCAGAGGAGGGGGGGGACACAGAGAGGAAGGTGCAGAGGAGGGGGGGGACACAGAGAGGAAGGTGCAGAGGAGGGGGGGGACACAGAGAGGAAGGTGCAGAGGAGGGGGGGGCACAGAGAGGAAGGTGCAGAGGAGGGGGGGCACAGAGAGGAAGGGGTGACACAAAGGAAGGTGCAGCGGAAGGGGTGACACTAGAGTTGCCACCTCATCTCTTTAAGGCCCCTTTCACGCTGGGGCGTCGGCGGTACAACAGCGCTATTTTAAGCGCTGCTGTACCGTCGTTCTTGCAGCGGTATTCGGCCGCTAGCGGTGCGGTTTTAACCCCCGCTGGCGGCCGAAAAAGGGTTAAAATCCCTCGTACAGCGCGGCTATAGCCGCGGTATTACCGCGGTATAGCCGCGCTGTCCCATTGATTTCAATGGGCAGGAGCGGTGAAGGAGCGGTGAATACACCGCTCCTTCACCGCTCAAAAAAAGCGGTTTGCAGGACTTTTTTCACCGCCCTGCCTGCGCACCGCTTCAGTGTGAAAGCCCTCGTGCAGTGGAAGGGGTGACCCGGAGGGGAAGGTGCAGAGGAAGGGGTGACCCGGAGGGGAAGGTGCAGAGGAAGGGGTGATCCGGAGGGGAAGGTGCAGAGGAAGGGGTGACCCGGAGGGGAAGGTGCAGAGGAAGGGGTGACCCGGAGGGGAAGGTGCAGAGGAAGGGGTGACCCGGAGGGGAAAGTGCAGTGGAAGGGGTGACCCGGAGGGGAAGGTGCAGAGGAAGGGGTGACCCGGAGGGGAAGGTGCAGAGGAAGGGGTGACCCGGAGGGGAAGGTGCAGAGGAAGGGGTGACCCGGAGGGGAAGGTGCAGAGGAAGGGGTGACCCGGAGGGGAAGGTGCAGAGGAAGGGGTGACCCGGAGGGGAAGGTGCAGAGGAAGGGGTGACCCGGAGGGGAAGGTGCAGAGGAAGGGGTGACCCGGAGGGGAAGGTGCAGAGGAAGGGGTGACCCGGAGGGGAAGGTGCAGTGGAAGGGGTGACCCGGAGGGGAAGGTGCAGTGGAAGGGGTGACCCGGAGGGGAAGGTGCAGTGGAAGGGGTGACCCGGAGGGGAAGGTGCAGTGGAAGGGGTGACCCGGAGGGGAAGGTGCAGTGGAAGGGGTGACCCGGAGGGGAAGGTGCAGAGGAAGGGGTGACCCGGAGGGGAAGGTGCAGTGGAAGGGGTGACCCGGAGGGGAAGTTGCAGTGGAAGGGGTGACCCGGAGGGGAAGGTGCAGAGGAAGGGGTGACCCGGAGGGGAAGGTGCAGAGGAAGGGGTGACCCGGAGGGGAAGGTGCAGAGGAAGGGGTGACCCGGAAGGGAAGGTGCAGAGGAAGGGGTGACCCGGAAGGGAAGGTGCAGAGGAAGGGGTGACCCGGAAGGGAAGGTGCAGAGGAAGGGGTGACCCGGAGGGGAAGGTGCAGAGGAAGGGGTGACCCGGAGGGGAAGGTGCAGAGGAAGGGGTGATCCGGAGGGGAAGGTGCAGAGGAAGGGGTGACACAGATGAGAATAGGTGACAGAGGGAAAAAGAGAAAGCAAGCTATATTCTCTAATGATATGGCAGTATGCAAAGGTGGTCACGTGATGCTTTTTCCTTTACCATGCCATTTATTGTCAAAAGAAATGATGTAATCTCCATTGTTATTAAGCAAGACTAGCCCAAAAACCAGAAGGTGGAATGTGTAGGCAGTATAATCCAGAATGTGGAGTATTACACAACAGGGTGAAATATATTAATTCCAACTGGATGAAAGATATCAAATAGATGTTGGCTGGGCTGTAATTCCCGGAGACTGACAAAGACTGTAGAGAGGGATGTGTTATATGGAGACTGGCACAGGGGTTGTGTTATATGGAGACTGGCAATCTGTGGATGTTGGCAGGGAGGTACACTGGGGTTTATTTACTAAAGCTGGAGAGTGCAAAATCAGGCTCACTTCTGCATAGAAAACAATCAGCTTTTAAACTCAGCTTGTTCAATTAAGCTTTGGCAATAAAACCTGGAAACTGATTGGTTTCTCTGCAGAAGATTTTGCACTCTCCAGCTTTGTTAAATAAACCCCACTCTGTGTTGAGCGAAGAGAGCGTGCACTTTGTGGACAGTGATCGGGATTCCATACTGTCAGACCAGAATATTTCTATTTCTTCCATCTATTTGATCCTCTGCGTTTGTAACCTAATCTGACAGAGTTTTGGCCTCCTGATGCCTGTATCTGGGTAGACAGACCACTGCCACGTTCTAGCTTGTGGTTGGCTATTTGGCAGGAAATCTTAGCAGTGGACATTCCAGATGCTGATGTTTCAGCACGCTTTATCACTGCTAAAGTATGTTGAAGTCTGCGGCTGGAAAGTCCATTGCTCTAGGTTCCAGTTGTGTAGCCAACTACCTTATCAAGAGATCATTTTTTTTTTTTTTCCAGCTACCCTGAAATCAGAAGCATCCCACATTAGGCGGCGTAAAAATCACAATGCAGGTGCACCAGAGAGAGCGGTGGCACGGCCACGACAGGAACAGAGGAGCTTCATGAAGCGGGTGTTTGGTTTTGAATGCTCCGATCTGTCTAGCTGGCAGCGATTTGTTAGCCTGATGAACCGACCAACTGATCCCGCTGGTCTCGGAGTATTCCGCTTCCTCTTTGGTGAGTTTTCACACTTCTGCTATGTTCCATTTAGGAATAATGATGTGTTAAATCTAGTCAGTTACGTTTTTTTTTCTTTTATTCTGTGCTTGGATGTCTGTTTCCTTTCCTTGCATTTCCCTTTTCTGTTTCCTATCTACCTTAGAGGCGTAGGTTTCCACAGCTGCTCCATGAAAACGGATATCCTCTCTCAGAGTAATGGTCACACGTCCAGATGACCCTGTATTGTGCTGCTGAGCTTTCTTTTAATGTATTGTTACTGTAGACATTATAACCATACAGGCTTTGGTAAGAAAGGACTAAAGGAATCAGAAAGCCCTCAAAACAAATCAGTGCATTGCACAGTAAAGCCGTCCTAAAACAGTAGATATTCACATGCCTCATCACATTTCCCCAAAATAAGAGGATTATTCCGCATGTCAGGACAGTGGTCCGAGCCAGGCAAATCTTTTTGTCCCCTCAGCCAGATGTACAAAAAAAAAAAACCCTGGTGTATAGTGCAAATATAGTTATAAACAAAAATAATTCCATGCTGCCAAAGCACAAAGTAAGCAGCTAGCACAACCAACAAAGGTAACAACAATGCAATACAAAATGAGTGCAGCGCTATAAAGAATGTGAAGAGAAGTCCAATGTTATAAACATTAAACTGGCAGTTCAAAGTAGAGCTAACAAAGAAGAGACTTCCTGAGGGATGGAACGGAAAATCTTCAAAGGCTAGACACTTCAAATTCATACATCATCTGGAGTAGAAATGTACACAACACCACCAACAATGAAGAGGCTTACCAGAATGAGTAGACCCGCCAGGGCATACGCCAAGAGGGGTCAGATAGGCTTAGGTGGTGAGTGTCTGCAGACGGCCTGGAGGAGCGATGAAGTGGCTCTCACGTTGCTGTGTTAACCAAACGGATGCCTGGACCGAGGAGTGTGGAACACCCAACACGTAGACTGGATCCCTCGAAGCGGTGTTAAAAACCAAATGATGGTGGTGGCAAACAGAAAAAGAAAGGAAGGGCCAAATAGTGTAAATCCTTATAAAACTGAGAATTTTATTTAAAATGGGTATACACTCACATGTAGATCCATTAAAAGACAGCGCTGTAATAAAAGTGGCGACAGTAAATAAAATTCTCAGTTTTATAAGGCTTTACACTATTTGGCCCTTCCTTTCTTTTTCTGTTTGCCACCACCATCATTTGGTTTTTAACACCGCTCCGAGGGATCCAGTCTACGTGTCGGGTGTTCCACACTCCTCGGTCCAGGCATCCGTTTGGTTAACACAGCAACGTGAGAGCCACTTCATCGCTCCTCCAGGCCGTCTGCAGACACTCACCACCTAAGCCTATCTGACCCCTCTTGGCGTATGCCCTGGCGGGTCTACTCATTCTGGTAAGCCTCTTCATTGTTGGTGGTGTTGTGTACATTTCTACTCCAGATGATGTATGAATTTGAAGTGTCTAGCCTTTGAAGATTTTCCGTTCCATCCCTCAGGAAGTCTCTTCTTTGTTAGCTCTACTTTGAACTGCCAGTTTAATGTTTATAACATTGGACTTCTCTACACATTCTTTATAGCGGTGCACTCATTTTGTATTGTATAGTGCAAATATAGTCTAATATTGGAAAATCTATTAAAAAAGGAATTAGTGCCACATCCCTATATATACCAATATCGAAAGAAAATAAACAAAAAAAACACATGGGACTTTGGAGGCACACCATGCTACAATAACATACAATTCCTGTATCCATAAACTACATGCATAAAATGTTTTTCATTTTATTGTACACTTGTGACCCCTACACCAACATATAATATATTAAACAAAATTACAAATGACCATATGTTCAGTTAAAGGCAAAAATTAGGGGGTATCTTTATGTACCTAGTATGCTTTCTATTGTGAGCCACCAAAGCAGGGTCGGCTGTTCATAAAAGATTGCTCGAAGCAGATGTCCCAAAAAGAAAGAGACTTTGCTGGAAAGAGAAAAGAAATAGAAATGCCTTAAAAATAGTCTACCTTCTATCAAAATTCCCCAACATTAGGAAGGTCTACTTCTGAAAAGACTCGTATCTCTACCTTTAAACACATGACCCAGACATGGGATCTAGATGGAACTTTCCAATATCTTGGGAAGCTGGACCCCAAAAAGGGGTAGAAGGTTTGGATATACAAGCAGAGTGAGCATACTCCTGATTCAACAGTCCTCCGATAATAGCAAAACACCAGTATAAAACGACAGCACTTGTAATGCTCTTTATTTAAACAACAGCTGGCTAAAACTCAAAGTTTTCTTATTACAGAAGGTATTCCCATTCTATCACATGACCCAAAAATAAGACAATTACTCCTCATTTCAGACCATTGTGCAGAGCCATGCAAATCATTCCTTTTTATCCCATCAGCCTGGTGCACATCTACAGATAGATATAGAAACTGTAGGTGTGTAGTACATACAGCTTTTCAGACGATTGGCCATCATCTGTGCAATGTATCTAAACCATGGCTTCTATGAAGTATTGCTAAATTATTAAAGTGGACCTTCACCCTCCCAAGGAAGATCCCGCCTCTTCACCTCTCCTCTCTTCCTCTGGCGGAATAGGGCAATTTTTTTTTTTTTCTTTTTGTTTTATGTCTTTTTTTTTTTTTTATATTCTATTGAAAGTCTGCCCCACCTCCCCATGCACGTCATTTGCCTTAGGCAAATGACATACACCCTGCCAGTGATGCCTCCTGGAATATGTTCGTCACAGGAGGCATAGGCTTTCATTAAAGAACGGGGGGGGTTTATCGGCGTGTCTACAAGAGGCCCACCTGCTGAACCCTGAAGAGCCAGTATGCCTCTCAATGTTGTCAGATGGAACATGGAGGCACGGCACAGAGCTGTGGCCGGGCATGAGATGATCTCAGCGGGTCAATGCTGGATCCACTGGATAGGTGAGTTTCTGAAATTTGCAGATGCCACCATCAGGTAAGTGGGGAAAGAAGAAAATAGGGAGGTCGGATGGAGTTCCTGATAGAGCCAGTAGTTGAATTCAGATAATTCAACCGATTGTAGCCCTACAAGGTTTGAGGTGATCTTAACTGTATTAAGCCAGCCATACATGGATCGAAATTCAGCTGGTTCAGCACCCTCGTTGTATACAACATTGTATGAGCACCGATCGACTTGTGTACAACCAGCTTGAAGGGCTTTTCCCTAACGATTAGTGCTGGCTTTTGCAGGCAACACTAATCTAGGGTTGATTTACTAAATCTGGTACAGCTGTGCATGGTAGCCAATCTGCTTCTAACTTCAGTTTGTTCAAATAAGCTTTGACAAAAAAACCTGGAAGCGGATTGGTTTCTATGCAAACTGCACCAGATTTTGCACGCTCTAGTTTTAGTAAATCAACCTGTGTTCTGCTGGCAGGGAAGGCTCCCCCCCTGGCAGAACACAAAAGCCCAGCTAGGGATTCCCCCATCAAAACTGCCTGTGTTGATGGATGAATCAAGCCTGTGTTGATGGATGAATCAAGCAATTTTCATTCCTTTAACCTGTGGTGGAAGGAAAGAAATCTGCATAATCTATGGCTTGCCTAAGACAGGCGATAGATGATACTATTTTCTTTCCTGCAACCACGGGTTACGTGAGGGGAGGCATTCCTGCCAGAACAGTGATTTTTGCTAGCAGCTATAGCCACTGGAAATCGCATCCTAAAAATCCAACATGCTGGTTGTACCCAAGATGATCGACAGATCGACTTGGGTATAATCAGCCTGCCCATATATGGATCTCGACCAGTCCCTGCTAAACCGGATGAGATTCGAACTGTCTAAGGCCGGCTTTAGTGCACAAGACCAATTGAGTACTGTCCGTAAAACCTTTTTTTTAATTTGCACTAACGTTCACATTTTCAGGACAAGCTTTTAGAGTGTACCCACTTCAAGGTCCTGCTTGGACGTTGAAGAACGGGGTACACCCGAAAGCTTGTCCTGAAAATTTAGAAGTTAGTGCAAATAAAAAAAAAGTATCACGGGCAGTACTCAATTATTCTTGTAGCCTAGCAGGAAAGTTGTCCGCACACAGGATCAAGGGTCATTCTCCTTTCTGGCAGGGGGAGTATTGACTGGGCAAAGACTGATGTGCAGTGATAACCTAACCTTTCATACTGTTTGCCCAATGTGAGAGGTCAGCCATTTATATAAACACAGTAGATGTGGGAGTTACCTAACTGCATAGTGTAAAAATGTGTCTGCTCTCCTGCAAGACAGACACTTCAGCCTCAAATAACATAGAGGGTCATATTAGGACGGCCTAAGGCTTCATACATATCTAGCAGGATTGATCTATCTGGTGAAGTCACTTGAATAAAGGTGTTTTTTCGTTTCAGTTTTTATGTACGTTTCTATCTCTGTTTATATGCTGTTCCCTGCCTTTACATCTGTTAACCACATACTGCTACATGTGTTTCCATACATTAATACATCCTTCCTATAAAATAAACTGATGAAAAATGTACATACTTTCTTCTTTGTACACTGCTGGCATGAGTTGCACATAGAGGTGTTTTGTAAATCATGTGAATGGCATTATTCATTAACATTACATCTATTTTACCAAACAGCACATGTAGCACAAGCTGTGAGTGTGAGGATTTAGGGTTTCCAATCCTCTGGGACCACTAAAGCCTTGTTTGCACCATATAGCTGCCATAAAGTGCATTTCCGTGTTTGCTGTCAGATTTGCGAAACCTCCCCTTTTATGCTTGTTATGTGTACATACTTAAAAATAATTAAAATAAATGTTTTTTCTTACCTTTCCTGTCGAAATTTTTTTTTTTTTTTAATCGCAGGTCTATACATAGGATTCCATGCAGCTTGAAACTGTTCAGAATAGCTTGCAGTGTGCAAAAAGGGGACAAATTAAGGATTTAAAAAAAAAACATTAACAAAAATTGTACCACCAAAGCTTTGAGATCCTAAACCAGGCATGTCCAAAGTCTGGCCCGCGGGCCAATTGTGGCCCGCGTTCCGGTTTCAAACGGCCCCATTGGTATTTTGGCTATATGTATCTTTTGTGGCCCCCAACGAATCCCCGAGCGCCACGGGGGCCACAAAAGATATATACGTCGATTCCTGCTGTTTCTGAGTGGAAGGAGGGGGCGGGCGCCGCCAGATTACACAGAGCGGCGATCTCCTGTGTACCAGGCGATCAGTCACACACAGTCCCGCCTCCTGGCCCAGGATTGGACCACTGTTCTGTCTATCACAGGGGGGACTGTGTGTGACTGATCGCCGGGTACACAGGAGATCGCGGCGCTGTATAATTTGGCACTGACAAAGTTGCAGATGAGCAAGGATGTGCAGGCGGCATTCATTTACAATGGTGAGGCTGCTGATGGGCACTGTGCAGGCTGCATTAATTGGCAATGGAGAGGCTGCTGATGGGCACTGATAAGGCTGCATTGATGGACTGTGACCCTTATTTTGCTTCAAAGTTCTTCATTTAAAATGTAAGGTTTTTTTTTTTATTTATTTATTTTTTTTCCTGAAACGTCCCTCTTAAAATGAAGGTGCGTGTTATACGCCTGTGCGTGTTACATGCCGATAAATACAGTATATCCAAATAACACGCCCAAGCTCATCTCTTCACCACACACAGCCACAAAGGCAAGCAAATTCTTGTTGGGCAGTATATTAGTGCTCGAACGAACACACTTACACCAAATTTTAATGGTTCAAAGAATGTCAGGCAAAATGGTCGGCCCTCACGCATGTTCACTTCATCAAATCTGGCCCTCTTTAAAAAAAAGTTTGGACACCCCTGTCCTAAACCCTTTGTTAAGCCTGTTGAAGGGACGTGACCAAAAAAAGGTCTGCTGGTTGGCTCCTGATCAGCTCTTTCAATCAATGGCTGAGAGCGCTGACCAGAGTTTTCTGATTGGGGGGGCATCCTCCTGTGAGAGCACAATAGAACATCAAGGCAGATCACTGTACTAACATCAGGTAGTTAGTACAGCGACTTGGATCTGAGCTGTCAGTTTTTCTTTTTGTTCAGCCCTGATGAAGGCTTGGGCTGGCCATACACAGTTCGAATCTTGGCCACTTCAACAGGAACCAGTCGAGGTTCGACCCATTAATGGGCAGTCTGAATATACTAGATTGATCGATCAATCCACTTTGGTTCAACCAGCCTGCCAGAATCTCTTGCGACTATAGCTAGCCGCTGCTATAGCCACTAGCAATAATCAGTGTCTTCTCCTGGCGGGGGAACAGTCCCCACCGGGAGAAGCCAATTGCTGATTCCCCTGTCAGCACTGTCTGTGTTGATAGAGGGAATCGTGCGAATTTCTTTTCTGCAACCCGTGGTTGCAGGAAAGAAATTCACCCTGTGTATGGCCAGCCTTAAGAATAGAAAGGGTGCACATCCTAGATTTCAAGATTGACCAGCACAATACAGACAGGGTTAATTATGGTAAACATAACTCCCCAACCTCTTCTGCATAGCAGAGGAAAACTTCCGTTGTAGAGTTTTCAGAAAAAAAGCAAGTAAAAAAAAGTCAGTGACAACTTTGAAGTAGTATAGCCTCCTTTTTTAGTTAAAATAATAAACATACTTGCCTACTTACCTGCTCTGTGCTCCTCCTCCTCTTGGATCCCCCCGCTGGCGCTCATGGCTCTTGTGCCCCATAGAGAGTAGCCTTCTATGAAGGCACTTGTGCAGGCTCGGTCCTGAGCCTCGCTGTCTGCGTCTATTGACACAGACAGCGGAGCTTGGCTCTGCCCCCCCCCCCAGCTCTCCTATCATAGGATTCGATTGACAGGAGTGGGTACAAGAAAAACAGACATAGAAGGCGCGCACACCTAGTGCGTTACCAGAGATAATTTAGTAATAAGAAACTTTTGTATATAAGTGAGTACTCAGAAAATGCAACTGAAAAAAGGACATAAACACAGTGCATGGACATGCACAGAACACGGGGTACAGCTAACGCGTTTCGGGGGCGCACCCCCTTCCTCAGAGCTCTAGCATCTGAGGAAGGCAGCATCCACCTAGTTCTGGGATACCATATATACCTTTCACACCATCATTTTACCTGACATCTGTTACTCCTCACCTTGGAAGACCTATTAGCGCTGGAAGTGACTGTGTTTTTTGACAGGAGTGGGTGCCAATGGCTCCCGCTGCTATCAATCTGCCCAGTGAGGAGAGACAGAGGTGGGGGAGTTGCTGCTCTTGTGTACATCGGTGGATTGAGATTGGGATCAGGTAAGTATATGGGGGGGGGGGGGGGAATCCACCCCAACAAAAGGTTTTAATGCATAGAATGCATTAAGGTAAAAAACCTTAGGGCTTTATAACCACTTTAAATAGTTTTTTAAATGTATGCTATGTGAATGGGCACATGTAATAAATATAAAGTAGGTGTTATCCCAATTTGGCTGCAAAAATGAAAGATGACAGCTAGGAAATAGTCCATAGAGGGTTTCTGTACAGAGCAGTTTTGTTATATGTGGATGTTTTTGCCTTCCCTGTAGGTCTTCTTATGGTTCTGGACATCCCTCAGGAGCGGGGGCTCAGTTACCTGGACCACAAGTATCTAGATGGGCTGGATGTCTGCCGATTCCCCCTTTTTAACAACCTTCAACCTTTGTCCCTGGACTGGATGTACCTGGTCTACGTCGTCATGCTTCTAGGTGAGGGGTTCACAGTTTATTGTGTTTTACATTCCTACTACCCACTGTTTAGAAACCAAGCAGCTGAATTATTTATCTCAATATAAACGTGTGTGTTTAATTTCTAACATTTTGGCATGATATTTTTTTTTTCTCTCGTATCCACCTACACAGAGTGGTGTACTGTGATAACCATCAATTACTGCAGAACATTTGGAGTCTAAGTGATACCCTTAATTGGCTAACTTTAAGCTATTAAAGATGCAGCTTTTTGATACCCTTTATTGGCTAACCCAAGAAAGAAAAGATATCACTTAACTACTTTACTACCGCTGTACATCTTTACACTGCAAAGTGGTGGATGCTTATTTCTGTACTGCCATATTAGAAATGACAGTGCAGAACCAACCATCAGGTAGCCATTGCACTGGTTAATGGCAGTTATTTGAGCCATGCGTAGAAGTCTTGTATTACAAATACAGTGTACAGAGCCAGTTAGATCGGCTATATACCTTGTGCTGTAATGATCAGTCACAGAGATCACATATGTAAGCATTGTTTGCATCTGAGAGCCTGCACATTCCTTTTACAAGGGACGAATGGAAAGAAGGCGGAATTCATTAATTTATCATTCATTCATTAGTTCCAAATCAAAGGTAGATAGATACTTAAAGTATATACTGATTTTTGGCATAATTTACCCTTTCACTTCCCACTCCTCTCCCATACATCTGATATACATCCTGTATGTTAACCATTCACCTTTCATATCCTGCACATCCACATCGTAACCCGCTCAGCCCTATCATCTTAATGTATGTGGACCTGTACAATTAACCCTTTCTCTTCCTCCTCATCCCTCTATATGTGACCTGTACATTTAATGTATCTAGTGCACCATTACCAAGCATTATATTTTAACTCCCTCAATACCAGCATGTTTCTTCATTTTAAAAAAATAGCAAGCAATTAGATGACCTTGGGGCATCTACTTTCTAAAAAGGGGTAAGTAAGTAAGCTCATATTTAGGTTACTATTGCTGTATTTTAACTTAACGTTAACCTGTCAGCACACGATTACTTGTATCTAAAAGCCTATCTGCTAAAAGAATAGGAAATATACTTACATTTCCAGTGGGATGTGTCTTATTATTAATAATAATAATAATAATAATATACAGGATTTATATAGCGGCAACAGTTTGCACAGCGATTTACAATATAAAGGGAGACAATACACCAACAGCACAATTCAGAACAAGAGAGTTAGAAGAGCCCTGCTCCTGCAAGCTTACCATATAAAGCCTCGTACATATGATTGGATTTTCCGACGGGAAATGTGTGATGACAGGCTGTTGGCAGAAAATCTGACCGTTTGTACGATTCATCGGACAATTGTTGTCGGATTTTCCACGGACAAATATTGGATAGCAAGTTTTAAAATTTTCCACGAACAAATGTCTGTTGTCGGATTTTTCTAACGTGTGTACACAAGTCCGTCGGACAAAAGTCCAAAGTACAAACACGCATGCTCGGAAGCAAGGACGAGCCAGAAGCGGTCGGTCTTGTAAACTAGCGTTCGTAATGGAGAATTAACATTCGTAACGTGGCAAATTATGGAATCTCCAAATGCAGCGCAGATTCTCTTCTTCTTTAATGGGATAATAATGAAGCTGCTTTGCTGGTGATACTGATGGAGTTATTGCAAAAATTCAAAGGCTTTTTTTTCTAGTGATATCAAGAATAATATTATTATGCTTTTTTTTTTCTTATTTGGGCAAGTAACCATAACACCATTATCCCGTAGTTTTTAAGATCAAAGATACAACTATGTTGGTGTCCCTTGTTAATTTTACATTGTATTTTTTTAAATGTAACTGCCTACTCCCAAACTGTCATCTGAAGTAAAACACATAGCCAAGTATTATTCTCCACAATTTTTTATTGTGCATTAAAAAAAGAAAACCAATAAAATCGGACATGCTATCTGCCAATAGAACTTAACCAAAAAGTGCATTCTATGCATCCAAAAATATAGAAAATATACCAAATCAAATCATTATTCACCAAAACAATAATGTCAAAGCAATAACTCCAAGGCGAATAATTAATAACACGTTATCTCCTCCGATTCCGCAACATGTCTGGTTGACGAACGACCGTTCAGAAACTAACTGAAAAACGTGAAATGAAAAGCGCGAATCAACACTCACCAAACTTCTACTAACACAAAATTAGCAGAAGGAGACCAAAGGGTGGTGCTAAAGAGCTGAAAAACCATGTAGTACGTCACTACGTTCATGATTGTTGGCCAACAATTGTGTGCTGTGTGTATG
Organism: Aquarana catesbeiana; assembly: GCF_042186555.1. Classification (NCBI taxonomy): domain Eukaryota; kingdom Metazoa; phylum Chordata; class Amphibia; order Anura; family Ranidae; genus Aquarana; species Aquarana catesbeiana. The sequence continues at coordinate 601,891,201 of NC_133326.1, read as the reverse complement.
CAAGACAAGTTTGAGCCAACGCCCTTTGGACAAAAGTCCATGGTTTTGTTAGCCAACAATCCGATTGTGTGTACAAGGCTTAAGACTTGAAAAGCTGAAGCAAATATTCCACACTTGCAGCTCTGTAGAATACCTACTCCCCCTCTGCACACCATGGTTCCTCCTGCCGGCTCATGTGGCACTATAGCAGGGCTGGACAAATCTGCTGTCCGGATGCCATGATGACTAATTACCACTGGGGGTTGATTTACTAAAACCTGAAAGTACGAAATCTGGTGCAGTTGTGCATGGTGGCCAATCAGCTTCCAACTTCAGCTTGTTCAATTAAGCTTTGACAAATAAAAAAAAAAAACTGGAAGCTGATTGGTTTCTGTGCAGAGCTGCACTAGATTTTGCTCTATCCAGTTTTAGTAAAGCAACCTCAATGTCTGTCAATCAGGTTACTGAAGTCTTTATTTGCTGTCTGATTGACAATTCTTTAGTCATTACTAGGTGAAGAGTGGAAGAAAAACAGCCGAAAAACAAAATCAGGAGTAGACATGAGCTTGGGCATCCTCTGAACTCATCGCTATCTGAACTATAAAATTGCATGTTTTTTTTTTTTGTTTTGTTTTTTAATTTTTACTTCAATCCGCTGCGGGCCGGGTCATTTTCCAACCTGCAGCACACATAAATAAAGGGGCAGGATGCTAGTGACATCAGTGCCCTTATATGAACACATGTCTATATAAGGTCAATATCATTGTCTACATATGGGCATGTGTAATAGTAAAGGGTGATGTGCAAGATAAATGAGTTCAGTTAATCCCACATTCTTCCTTTTGCTCTTCGCTTCCATGTTTTCATTGTACTGTCTCTTGTCTTTTAGGAGCCCTGGGTATAACTCTTGGATGCTTTTACCGTCTTAGCTGCCTGCTATTTTTAGTGCCGTACTGGTATGTCTTCTTCTTAGACAAGACGACTTGGAACAACCATTCTTATCTCTACGGGTTGATTGGATTCCAGCTGACCCTGATGAACGCCAATCGTTACTGGTAATTTTAGCAGCAAAGCCCCTCTGAGCTCTGGGACATGTACACTCGCAATAGTATAAAGCTAGCCATAATCAGCTAGATTTCTCTTGCTTGGCCCACAGGCTATTTGAGAGAAAATCAATGACCATACTCTGATAAACTCTGTTGAAGTAGGAATGTGCACTGTCAGCTCTTGTTTTCAAGCAGCTGCGTAAATTCCAGTGTATATATACCATAGTTTGTATGCGCTATAACGTTAATGCAAACCAATTAATATACATCCTTTGGGATTTTTTACCAAAGACATGTAGCAGAATACATTTTGGCCTACATTTATAAAGAAATTTGATTTTAATATTATGTTATTGTATGTTTTATAACAGAAAGTAGAATATATATATTTTTTTAAATTTTGGGGATTTCTCATTTATATTACTAAAAATAAACAGTGATGATCACATACCACCAAAAGAAAGCTCTATTTGTGTTAAAAAAAATTTGCTAAAAGTTGTATTTGCTTACAGTGTTGCACGACCGAGCAATTTCCAGTTAAAGTAGCGCAGTACTGAATAGCAAAAAATGCCCTGGTCATGAAGGGAGGTCAAGTGGTTAAATCTAGACTTAATAGGAAGCCACAGTCTTTATCCTTGACTAAGTACACTAAATACATAATTATAACTTTTGTATTTCCTTTATTACTTAGGTCCATTGATGGCTTATTTAGTCCTCGCAAGCGCAATGCACATGTCCCACTTTGGAATTACACTGTACTCAGAAGCCAGGTAATTACAGTTTAAGGTTTTATAATCTTTGTATATTTGACCTGTATAAGGCCCCTTCACACTTGTGCGACTTGTCCTGCGACTTGGGACTGTAAAGTTGCATGACAAGTCGTACCCCATGATTTCCAATGAGTACCGTTCATATCTGTGCGACTTCAAAGTAGTCCCTGCGCTACTTTGGTCCGGCTTTGATGCAACTTGAGGTCCATAGACCTCAAGATTACACAGGCATTGCTTCAAGTCGCATCAAAATCACAGCAAAATTGCGTGACTTTCAAGTCGCACAAGTTTGAAAGGGGCCTAATACATTTTTCCAATTTCTAATTAGATTTTTCCACAAAGACCTTGTTGGAGACAATGTAGAACCTCAGACCATGCAGGCAGCTTGGGAGTGATATTAGATTGTAAGCTCTGTTTTAAACCCCAGCAACTATGATCAAGTCATACATTTTATTTTTTTTACATCGTAAGATCATTGTAAGAATAAAACATCTGATTTCAGTAAAGGATATGCCAAAGCCCATCCAAGCTTTTGTATCCTTATAGTACACCTGTCACCCATCCTCCAGTGGCTCCTGCTATGAGCACAGGGATTCAGAGACTGCAGCTCAGGTACAGCAGTCTCAGGACACTACATGACAGCTGTTTCAGGCTGTAAACGTAAACCTATTCTGATTTTTCTCTCCCCCTATGCATACAGTGAAATGTACATTGTAAATAATAATAAATCAACCCCACTAATAATTAATGACATTTCCTGCAAGTATGGTGAATATGCCTTTTTGCCAGCTTGTCTACAGTGCATCCAGAAAGTATTCACAGCGCTTCATTTTTTCCACCTTTTGTTATGTTACAGCATTATTCCAAAATGGATTAAATTCATTATGTTCCTCAATATTCTACAAACAATACCCCACAATGATAATGCAAAAGAAGTTTGTTTTGGAATCTTTGCAAATTTATTAAAAATAAAAAAACAATGAAAATCACATGTACATACAGTAAGTATTCACAGCATTTGCCATGACACTCAGAATTGAGCCCAGGTACATCCTCTTTCCACTGATCATCCTTGAGATGTTTCTACAACTTCATTGGAGTCCACCTGTGGTAAATTCAGTTTATTGGACATGATTTAGAAAGGCACACACCTGTCTATATAAGGTCCCACAGTTAACAGTGCATGTCAGAGCACAAACCAAACCATGAAGTCCAAGAATTGTCCGTAGACCTACGAGACAGGATTGTATTGAGACACAGATCTGGGGAAGGGTACAGAAAAATGTCTGTAGCATTGAAGGTCCAAAGAGCACAGTGGCCTCCATCATTCGTAAATGGAAGAAGTTTAGAACCGCCAGGACTCTTCTTAGAGCGGCCTGCCGGGCCAAACTAAGCAATAGGGGGGGGGGGGGGGGGGGGCCTTAGTCAGGGAGGTGACCAAAAACCCGATAGTCACTCTGACAGAGCTCTAGCATTTCTCTATAGAGAGAGGAGGACCTTCCAGAAGAGCAACCATCTCTGCAGCACTCCACCTATCAGGTCTGTATGGTAGAGTGGCCAGACGGAAGCCACTCCTCAGTAAAAGGCACATGACAGCCTGCCTGGAGTTTGCCAAAAGGCACCTGAAGGACTCTCAGAACATGAGAAACAAAATTCTCTGGTCTGATGAAACAAAGATTGAACTCCTTGGCCTGAATGGCAAGATTCATGTCTGGAGGAAACCAGGCACCGCTCATCATCTGGCCAATACCATCCCTACAGTGAAGCATGGTGGAGGCAGCATCATGCTCTGGGGATGTTTTTCAGCGGCAGGAACTGAGAAACTAGTCAGGATAGAGGGAAATACAGCATTGTACAGAGACATCCTTGATGAAAACTTGCACTGGACCTCAGACTGGGGTGAAGGTTAATCTTCCAACAGAACAACGACCTAAGCACACAGCCAAGATAACAAAGGAGTGGCTATGGTACAACTCTGTGAATGTCCTTGAGTGGCCCAGCAAGAGCCCAGACTTGAACCCGATTTGAACATCTCTGGAGAGATCTGAAAATGGCTGTGCACCGACACTCCCCATCCAACCTGATGGAGCTTGAGAGGGTCCTGCAAAGAAGAATGGGAGAAACTTCCCCAAAATAAGTGTGCCAAGCTTGTAGCATCATATTCAAAAAGACTTGAGGCTGTAATTGGTGCCAAAGGTGCTTCAACAAAGTATTGAGCAAAGACTGTGAATACCTATGTACATGTGATTTTTTTTTTTTTTTAATACATTTGCAAAGATTTAAAACAAACTTCTTTCACATTGTCATTATGGTTATTGTTTGTAGAATTCTGAGAAAAATAATGAATTTAATCCATTTTGGAATAAGGCTGTCTACATAACAAAATGTAGAAAAAGTGAAGCGCTGTGAATACTTTCCGGATGCACTGTACGTAGTACTTTTTCAGTTGTATGCTACCTAATGTAAATACTTCAGTGCATCTTGGTGGAAAAACGTCAACGCAAATATATATGTATGTATGTATGTATATATATATATATATATATATATATATATATATATATATATATATATATATATATATATATATATATATATATATATATAAATTTATTTTTTTACAAGCTTGAACCATCTCTATTTGTGTGACATCTTGTAGATCTTCATTGTGTACTTTATTGCTGGAATCAAGAAACTGGATGCAGACTGGGTAGAAGGGTACTCCATGGGCACGCTGTCACGTCATTGGCTCTTTGACCCGTTCAAGTAAGACTGCATGTGCATCAGACAAATTCTGTTACTGGTTGGAATATACTGAAAAGCTAATTCCACCCAACATGGGGTTTCAGTTTAGAGTTGTGCCTGATATCTAAGCACACATATTACTGCCATTTTGTTGGTGTAACGTTTGAGGGTCCAACTGTCTGTTATATAGTAGCCTTGGCCTCCTGTATACCCTAATGCAGTGGTCTCAAACTGGTGGCCCTCCAGCTGTTGCAAAACTACAAATCCCATTATGCCTCTGCCTGTGGGAGTCATACTTGTAAAACTCAGCCTTGCAATGCATCATGGGACATGTAGTTTTGCAACAGCTGGAGGGCCGCCAGTTTGAGACCCCTGCCCTAATGGATTGATGGGTGGACTGGGAAGCATATTTTTATCCCTGCATTACCCATCTGAAATGATCTTCTTCTCCAACTTCACCATTGATTTGTTATAATGTGGTGCAGCCTTACCTGTAAATGATTACTTGATTTTTGATTATTTGTGTTTTCTACCTTTCACGCACAAGTAACAGATTGAACATGCTGTATTACAAATCCTAATTACAAATGGGCTGTCAAGATTACATGAAAGAAATTAAAATCTGGCCATAGATGTTTAAATCTCATCCTATAATTTTCTTTAAGTCTACCAACAACTATGTAAAGCAGGGATATGCAATTAGCGGACCTCCAGCTGTTGCAGAACTACAAGTTCCATGAGGCATAGCAAGACTCTGACAGCCACAAGCATGACACCCAGAGGCAGAGGCATGATGGGACTTGTAGTTTTGCAACAGCTGGAGGTCCGCTAACTGCAGATCCCTGATGTAAAGCAAGGGCCTGCCTGATTGGACACAAACTGAATGAATTATTTGGTTGGGCCTTCCCTGTACACAATTTTGTTATAAATCTAAAATAGATTGTTTAGAGTTTGTATGATTAGATTTTATTGTTAATGGTCAACATAAAGGCTGTAATTGACAGTCATACTATCCAGCAGTCCAAAGAGTGTCAGTTGTCAGCCTTCAGCTCAGGCAAGACCTGTTGGTCTCTTACATCCTGACACTGGGCTGATCTTTTTTTCTCCTACAGAGAAAGAAAGCAAGACAATAGCAGCATACTCACTGATTCCTGGTAGCAAAGACTGCATTATTACAGATGTTGACTCAGTAGCTTACAAACACCAATGGCTGCAACAGTAAATCTAAAATAGGACTTGGTCATTTTGGCACTGTCCTTTGAATTGAGTACCCGGGGTCAGCAGTAATGCCTGAATTATATTAGTGATTTGTTGTGAGTTTTTTTTTTTTTTTTTTTTTTTTTTGCAGGCAGGCACAATCACACATACAGTGCCTTGAAAAAGTATTCATACCTCTTGAAATGTTGTCATGTTGCAACCAAAAGCGTAAATGTATTTTATGGGGATTTGATGTGATAGACCAACACAGAGTGGCACATAATTGTGAAGTGAAAGAAAATAAATGGTTTTCAAAATTTTTAAAAATAAGTCAATACTTTATAGAACTACCTTTCGCTGCAATTACAGTTGCAAGTCTTTTTGGGGATGTCTCTACCAGCTTTGCACATCTAGAGAGTGAAATTTTTGCCCATTCTTCTTTGCAAAATAGCTCAAGCTTTGTCAGATTGGATGGAGAGCGTCTGTGAACAGCAATTTTCAAATCTTCTCAATTGGATTTAGGTCTGGACTTTGACTGGACCATTCTAACACATGAATATGCTTTGCTTTAAACCATTCCATTGTAGCTCTGGCTGTATGTTTAGGGTCGTTGTCCTGCTGGAAGGTGAACCTCCACCCCAGTCTCAAATCTTTTGCAGATTCTAACAGGTTTTCTTCTAAGTAAGATTGCCCTGTATTTGGCTCCATCCATCTTTCCATCAACGCTGACCAGCTTCCCTGTCCCTGCTGAGGAAAGTAACCCCACAACATGATGCTGCCACCACCATGTCTCACGGTGGGGATGGTGTGTTCCGTGTAATGTGCAGTGCTAGTTTTCTGCCCCACACAGTGTTTTGCTTTTAGGCCAAAAAGTTCAATTTTGGTCTCATCTGACCAGAGTACTTTCTTCCACATGTTTGCTTTGTCCCCCACATGGCTTCTCACAAACTGCGAATGGGACTTCTTTCAACCATGCCTTTCTTCTTGCCACTCTTCCATAAAGGGCAGATTTGTGGAGAGCACGACTAATAGTTATCCCGTGGACAGATTCTCCCACCTGAGCTGAAGATCTCTGCAGCTCCTCCAGAGTTTCCATGGCCCTCTTGGCTGCTTCTCTGATTAATGCTCTCCTTGCCCGGCCTGTCAGTTTAGGTGGACGGCCATGTCTTGGTAGGTTTGCAGTTGTGCCATACTCTTTTTCCATTTTCGAATGCTGGATTGAACAGTGCTTCATGAGATGTTCAAAGCTTGGGCTATTTTTTATAACCTAACCCTGCTTTAACCACTTCAATACAGGGCACTTACACCCCCTTCCTGCCCAGACCAAATTTGAATGACAATTACTCAGTCTTGCAAAACTGTACCCATATGAAATTTGTGTCCTTTTTTCACACAAATAGAGCTTTCTTTTGGTGGTATTTAATCACTAGTGGGTTTTTTATTTTTTGTGCTATAAATAAAAAAAGACCGTAAATTTTGTGGAAAAAAAAAAACGCCTTTTTCTTTGTTTCTGTCATAAAATTTAGCAAATTTAGTAATTTTTCTTCATACATTTTGGGCAAAATTTATACTGCTACATAGCTTTGGTAAAAATTACCCAAATTAGTGTATATTATTATTTGATTTTTGTGAAAGTTATAGAGTCTACAAACTATGGTAGCAATCACTGCAAAATTGATCACATCTGATCGGGCCTTAAGTACATCAGGTGTATCACATTTCTTGAGAAGTTTCTTAACAAGTCAGGAAATACAAATACCCCCCAAATGACCCATTTTTAGAAAGTAGACATTCCAAGGTATTAAGTAAGTCACATGGTGAGTTTTTTTAAGTTGTAATTTTTCCCCCGCAATTCTTTGCAAAATGAAATTTTTTTTTTTTTACAAAATTGTCATATTATCAGGTTATTTCTCACACACAGCATATGCATACCACAAATTACACCCCAAAATACAATCTGCTACTCTTCCCGAGTATGGCGATACCACATGTGTGAGACTTTTACACAGCCTGGCCACATACAAAGGCCCAACATTAAAGTAGCACCTTCAGGCGTTCTACGACAATATGACAATAAATGACACATCTCATTTCTCAACCACCTATTACATTTTGAGGGCCCTGGAGCACCAGGACAATGGGATTGCCCACAAAATGACCCCATTTTGGAAAGCGAACACCCCAACGTATATTCTGTAAGGCATGAGCTGCAGACAGGTACTCGGGTACTCTGATGGGCTGGTGACAGGTACTCGGGTACTCTGAAGGGCAGTGACAGGTACTCGGTACTCATATGAACTGTGACAGGTAGGTATTCAGATGAACTGTGACAGTTACTCAGGTACTTGGGTACTCAGATGAACTGTGACAGGTACTCTGGTACTCAGGTACTCTGGTACTCATATGGACTGTGATGGGTACTCAGGTACTCATATGTACTGTGACAGGTACTTGGATACTCAGATTAACTGTGATAGGTACTCGGGTACTCAGATGAACTGTGACAGGTACTCGGTTGAACGGTGACAGGTACTTTGTTGGGAGGTGACAGGTCCTCTTTATTGGGGGGGGGGGGGCAATCAGTGTATGTTGGTGTACACTGTAAGCGGTAACGAGATATTACAGCAATCTCCTTCTTGCACACGATCGGTGTGTGCGGAGGAGAACCCGGTAACATCTCGTTACCGCTCTATGTTCACAAGGATCACAGTGGATCATGTGGTAAACAGTCGCCTGCCAATGGTTGTTTACCAGTGTGGGTGGCGAGCAGTATTCCTGGGAACACGCCGCCACCGACGTGCACGCGCAGCGAGGTGCAAAGTGGTGCTGTACCATCTGTGATCGCCCGTGACTTCATCTTGGCCGATCACGTGGTAAACAGCCATGCCCAATGGCTGTTCACCCCCCTCGTTGGCGAGCGGTGTCTCCATCTGCCAATGGTTGTTTACCAGTGTCGGTGACGAGCAGTGTTCCCGGGAACACGCCGACACCGACGTGCACGCGCATGCAAGGTGCAAACTGGGGCTGTACCATCTTTGATCGCCCGTGACTTCATCACGGCTGATCACGTGGTAAACAGCCATGCCCAATGGCTGTTCACCTCCCTCATTGGCGAGCTGTGTCTCCATGACACGCCGCCAACGAAGGTACAGGGCTGTGCGCACATGATCGCGGACATGCCCTGTTTAAATGGACGGACATCATATGACGCCCACCCAGAACAAGGTGGGTGGCAAGCGGTTAAACTTCTCCACACCTTTATCCCTGACCAGTCTGGTGTGTTCCTTGGCCTTCATGATGCTCTTTGTTCGCTAAGGTTCTCTAACAAACCTCTGAGGGCTTCACAGAACAGCTGTATGTATACTGAGATTAAATTACACACATATGGACTCTATTTACTAATTAGGTGACTTCTGAAGGCAATTGGTTCCACTAGATTTTAGTTAGGAGTATCAGAGTAAAGGGGGCTGAATACAAATCCACGCCACATTTTTCAGACATTTATTTGTAAAATTTATCATTTTCCTTCCACTTCACAATTTTGCGTTGGTCTATCACATAAAATCCCAATAAAATATATTTACAATTTTGGCTGTAACATGATAAAATGTGGAAAATTTCAAGGGGTGTGAATACTTTTTCAAGGGACTGTAGCTCCTCAACAATGGTTTGTAAAAATGCTGTGTGTGTGAATGCGCTGCTCCCATCTAAATACGCTTATATCCTATCCATAAAGTGCAAACTTATTTTATATACAACATGGATCCATATAGAATCATTACATTAAAAAATAAATTATATCAAAAATTATATCAAAAAAATCCAAAAATTCAACAGTTCAATGATGTGTGTCACATTTGTGGCAAAGTCTCCCAGTAATGTATTCAAATCTTCTATCAATTGCCGTGATTGGCGTGCTCTTGTGCTAATTCAATGTACTAGTGACTTAGTGCTCCACCACCACCTGTGAGATTGGCCACTCACCAGATGTTTCTTTAAAACTACACCTTTAGTTCATTCATAGGGATAACCACTCCACTCAAAGGGAACTTCTTCAACAGTTATGATTGGACCTTAGTGTTCCTCATAAAACATGAATAAAACGATCATCGCGCAATACCGTTTAAACTGTTTATTGTAAAAAACAAATAAAAACTGTGCACTCACATTTATATGTGCCCTTGAGCCGGCACCAAGCTATTCTAACAGTTAGGGACGGGTAGGTAGAGCAGTCTAGTTCGCCTACTGTGTGCTGTGCGACCTCCGTTCCTCCCCTCGTACCCGTTCGCGTCCTCACCAACCACGTTCGTACTTGATCACGTGGGTGTATATCTCCCAGCAGCCTCTACGTGTTTCGCAATTTGCGTCATCAGGAAGCTGCCTTGTTGTAAAGGTTTTACTGCCGCAATTGTACCATGACTACCAGGGTGGATTTGATTGAAATCAAGTCGATTTAAATCATATTTTAAATCGCTAGTAGAAAGGCTTGATTTAAACCAACTAAATTAAGGGCCAGTTCACTCCTGATGCATTTCCGTGCAGTTCCGTGTGCTTTTTTTTTCCTGCACTAAAAATGCATACACAGTGTTTTGCATGTATTCCAATGGCTCTAGATCACACCAGTGCAGTCAGTTCCAATCCGTTTCCGGTGCAGAAACTGATCGGAAGCTGACTGGAACTGACTGCATTGATACATAAAAAAACGGAACTGCATCTGGTGTGAACTGGCCCTAAATCATCATTTTTAAAGAGCAACTGTCATCTCTGTCCTGCAGCGGCTCCTCCTCCTGACCTGCTGGTGACTCACCAACAGTCCCATTCACTTTAATGGGCGGGCTGGTGATGGGGCAGTGACACAACAAGGTGAGGGACGTGGCGGTAGCGAGTGGATGCCCGCTAACAGGCACTGCCATGATTGATCTGAACTGACAGGAGCTCTTTAAATGTAAGAACTAATTCTTGCTGGTAGTTAGAATCTTTAATATTTGCAAAGAAAATGAAGGTTTCCTATTTAGAGTAATACGCTGTCAGGTTAGTAAAACAGCGATATAAAAACCAATTCGATCATACAGTTTGAAGTGTACAATGGGATAAAGGAATATTCCTGAACTTTGTTTTAGCTCATGGTTACTGTGAAATTGTGTGAATGCATCAAGCAGTGCATGTTATCTCCGCTTGGATTCATTGAATGAGTTTACCAAAAAATGTAAATCTTGAAGCATATACAGCCTCATGCTAGGAAGATACAGCCTCATGCTACATAACTAAGCTCCATTTCATGTTGAATAAACAAAATTATTAATGTAAATAGAAAACTATCTTTAGATAGATTTTTACTCCAAAAGCATTTTATTAAAATAAATTTAATTTAAAAAAATCGATTTTTAAATTTAAAAAAAAATCCAATTTTTTTTAATTAATTTTATTATTTTTTTTTTATTTAAAAAAAAATTAAAAAAAATAAATCATTTGATTTTTTTTTTTTATCCACCCTGATGACTGACTAAAGGCAATTGTCATATCGACTGATCTAAGTCAGACAGCTGTGGGGGGGTTTTCTGATAGAGATGGGAAGGGTCTGAGTGAAGGATTGCAGCAATCCATGGCCACATCCTGCAAGAAACACCCATGTAGTTTAGTTTTTAGCACTAAATTCACATCTGAACATAATAATAATTCCTTTTAGTATGTAAATATCCAAAAAAGGCATTATACAATGATATACAATACTTCAGAAATCTCCTGATTTACAATGCTAGAACTTGCATATAAAAAAACTCTGGTATTTCCTATGGCTAGACTATCAGTGTAGGATTTCTGTTATCATAAATAGATTGTACATCTGCTTTGTTTCAACCATTTAACTTGTTTTGTATGCCAGTGTTTTTCAACCTTTTTTCAGTCAAGGCACCCCATTCTAAAATGTAAAAACTATTCTAATAGTTTTACACAATGCAGCAACATCCACACGTAGGACACCCAACAGTGATTTATTCTTCCAAAGCAAATACACTTTTGCAAACTGGTACTGACTAGTATTCCAATGTTTCTCTTCTCCCTCAGTTTTTCTCCATCACTCAGCTAATGTGACTCCAAAGTGATGGAGAGGGGCAGGGGAGGGTCAAAAATAAGGATGCTATGCAGGTGACTGGCATCCTCCTTATCAACTGATGGCGCCAATGGTCGTTAGGACGCCGGCTGCTAGAAGGTTGTATTGGTGCACGATGAAAGCGATGAAAGCCTGTGGCTTTGTGTAACTAAAAGGCAGGCTTTATCCACATGCTGGTTTGTATACATTTGTTGGGCAATTTTTAGGCATTTTGCCAAGGCACCTCTGAAGAAACCTCAAGGCACCCTGGTTGAAAAAGGCTGGTGTATGCATTCAGTAATAGAGTACTGTCTGTGGCACACCTGAAATGCAGAAGTTGGTCACCAGGTGGCGCAGTTTAGTTATAAAATAAAATATAAAGGGCTATGCTGTATACCTATTTCTGCTACACCACACTGTACATGGAGAGGCCTGTTTTTCTTTTAAAGTAGCACTAAAGGCAATCTCCTCCCATTTATTTATTTATTTATTTATTTATTTATTTATTTATTTGGACATAGTGGACAGGGAGGCTGACCCCTGTCAATATTTTTTTTTTTTTTTTTTTTATTCTATGTAAATCTTTGTCCTAATTAAGGAGATTTTACTTTAATTACTATTGCATAGCCAAAACAGGAAGTGAAAGAAGATTCTTCCCAAGTGAGGGAATCCCCGGATGACCAGAACTAGTGTCTTGATTGGAAGATTTCTCCTATTTTCCTGTTCTGGTAAAAACCCCAAATTTGGGACTTTCCTTTACTTTAACTTTCAGTGAGCACTAGGGTCATTGGTTCGAATCCTAACCACGGCTCTACCTACCTGCAGCTTGCATTTTCTCCCTGTGCCTGTGTGGGTTTCATCAGGGTACTCTGGTTACTTCCCACACTCCAAAGACATGCTGGGAAGTTAATTGGCTTCTGTCTAAATTGGCACTAGTATGTATGAATGTGATTTAAAGACCTTAGAGTGCAAGCTCCTGGAGGGCATGGACTTATGTGAATGTATAATATATGTAAAGCCCTGTATATATTGACAACGCTACATAAGTACCTGTAATTAAAACAGCGTTCCACTCCGAAATGGAACTTCCACAGGTTGGTTTCCCCTCCCCTAAACCCCCACTTCCGGTGCCACATTTGGCACCTTTTTAAGGAGGGAGGGGGGGAGTGGATACCTATCAAATTCAGGTATTTGCTCCCACTTCCGGGGAAAAATCGCTGCAATCTTATACAGCGAACTACGCAATGTCCGGCCCTCCTCCTCCCTCACTGCCTTCTGGGAGACACACATGTCCCAGAAGACAGCAGGGACCATTCAGAAAGCTCAGCGCGACTTGCAGATGTGCAGTAGGAAACAGGCTGTGAAGCCGCAAGGCTTCACTTCCTGTTTCCCTTAGTAAGGATGCCGGCGCCTGCACCCAGAGCTGAGGGATAGGTCGGCTTCGGGTGAGGACATTGCGGGCTCCATGGACAGGTAAGTGTCCTTATATTAAAAGTCAGCAGCTACAGTATTTGTAGCTGCTGACTTTTAATTTTTTATTTTTTACCCAAGCGGAACTCCACTTTTATTAAATCACAGTAAACAGGACAAATGGAGACTGTGTATCTGTGTGCAACTCAGGTTGCAATGCCTCCTGTTACAGTGAATCAGTACCAATGTTTGTAGCATGCAGAGATGCTAAGAATCGTAGATATCGCCAGCACATCTCTTGCTCACAGTGAGCCTTTTATTGATAGAACACCGTAGAACATACAAAGACAATTTGGAACTCTAAAATGGCTCCTTCCTCATGCAGCCATGATGTCAAATCTAAACTAGGGCCTTTTCCAATCAGCAGGACGATTTTCTGAGCGATCGTGGAAACATAAAAAGTGAAATTTGATTGACCTTAGTACACAAACCTATATCTTCCCTTCAGATTGCATATATAAGGCCCTGTGTTTTTCTTGTAGGTTGTTTCTGTCTGAGGAGATGACAAACCTTGTGGTGGTCCATTGGAGTGGTCTGATCTTAGACCTGACTGCAGGATACCTCCTCTTCTTTGATGTCACACGCCCAATAGCCATGTTTTTTGTCAGCTATTTCCACTGTATGAATTCCCAGCTATTCAGTATAGGTAAGCAAACACAGCAGAAGGCATTCATATAAGGGGAAATCACCTGCTGTAAGTTATTGTGCCATTTATTATTTTTAGGCCTCATTCACACCGGGTTTTCAATCTGTACACCTGTGCAAAGGGCCGTCTTCATGCATGTAGAATGTATAGGTCTTCCATGTAGCTGCGTGCAGAAAGAATATTCAAATCATCGGTGACAGGTGGCTGGCCGCACGGATCTCCAAGTGCATTCTGGAGTGTACATAGTGTGCAGGTCAGATGCACATATCAGAACACAGCCTGTCTTTATTCTGATCCATGCATCTGACTTGATTGGAGGATAATTCGGCCACATTTAAATCCAAAGTGTTTTAAATAAATTTTCATATTTTACATTAATCTTAATCAGTTTACTCAGCAAATACATTGCAGTTGTGAAGTAAACACATGCACATTGTGCTGGCTTCCTGTGTGGAAATCAAAAGTATATTTTGCTTGACTGTTGAAAAGTGCACAGTTGATTTACAGATGTTTAAAGCCGAAGTGTAACTAAAATTGCTACAATGAAAAATCAGCACAACGGACATAACTTACAGTCAGTAGGATGTGTCCCTTTGTGCTGATACTTGTTCTTTTACTTGAAATCCTGGTTTGTGCCTGCTCCCCAACCCCCACCACCATAGTCTTCCAGTGCAGCAAGGTTTAAAGTGGGAGTAAACTTCCATGCATGACGTTTATCTATAGGTAAGCCTATAATGAGGCTTACCTGTAGGTACAGTAAATATCTCGTGTAAACGTGCACCTTTTAGGAGATATTTACTTTTGATGCAGCCGGTGATGTCGCTAGCACATGCACTCTGAAGGAACGGCATACTGTGCCAATCCTTCAAAGTCCTGTGCTGTAAATGGCGGCTCTCGCGCCCATGCGTGGGAGTGACATCATGATGGCTCCGGCCACTCACACAGCCAGAGTCTACGAACCTGGAAGGCAAACAGGGTGAAGATAGAAGCACCTTCAGCGGCGACGCCACGCTGCTGGAGGGCTTCGTTCTAAGGTAAATTTCACATAATGTGCTAGTATGCGATGCATACTAGCACATTATGGCATTGCCTTGCAGGATTATTAAAAAAAGAAAACAGCGGTTTACTACCGCATCAATAAAACAAAGAGGCTGTCACAGGCTCTCTCGACTGTACCCGGTTTTTCTGCCTATTCTGCTCCATTTTTGGAAGCCATACTACAGCTTCTATGAATAAAACCGGATCTAATAATGGAGGACAAGCGGATGATTGATAGGTATGCCCCCTCCATTCATAGATCATGTTTCACTCATAGAAGTTGTACAGTTTCTTTGAATGGAGCAGCTAGGTGAAAAGAGCCAGCAGAGTCGGGCTCTTTTGATGAGAGCCTGTGACAGCCCCCTAGTTTTACTAACCCCTGTCGCATGGGAGGGTTGGGGGGCTATGGATGGAGGAGGCTTTCAACTAAAAGAAGAGGAATCGGTACAAGGGACACATCCTACTGACAGTAACTTATGTCCCTTTCTGCTGATTTTTCTGTTTTTAATTGTACACTTAGGCTTCAAATATAGCACAAAAGACAAAGACAAAAAAGAGAACACAAAAACCTTGCACAGTAAAACTTTTACTGTGACAGTTTAAAAATGAATGCACTCGCATCAATCAGTGAAGAAGGGCACATAATGCACAGCCAGATGATAGAATGAAGCCAGTGTTATAGGTGACAGCACTGCTGCAGTTGCATATTTCTCATTTTCCTCTTGACAGGCTTGCAGGCTGGGCAGTTGGATAAGGATGGAACTTCTGCACCTGTACAGCAATCTACACCAGAGCTCACTCACAGCTGAAGCTAGGAGGCTTGATAAAGGTGGGGCTGGCCCCTGAAACATGTTGCCAGAGTGTAAAGTAGAGTTCAGCACAGCCATGAGTGAGCCCTGGTGTAGAGTGTCGTACAGGCGCACGGGTTACATCCTCATCCAGCCATCCAGTGTGCAAGCCTGTCAGAAAGGAAAGGAGAAAGACTCAGCTTTCTTTATTGTACATCATGGGACACAGAGCCTTAAGTAATTACGTAATGGGTTATAGGCTACCTTCAGGTGTTGACACTGGTAAACCCAGTGAAGAAAGTTTACTCCCTATATAACCCCTCCTCCTTCCAGGAGCACATCAGTTTTCTCACCAGTGTCTAAAGATGTTGGTCACAAGTGAAGATGTGCTCTGAGGAGCTCCAGAAGGGATACATGCTGGATTTAAATAGCCTCTATAGACCAGAGCCATCCAAAGTGCCATTGAGACCAAAAGGGATGGTACCTGGGGCCTCATATCCGAAGCATGAGGTTTTGCCTGTAATACCTCTTTGTAGGGCTGGACCCCAGGAACCCAGGGCTTAGGTCTTGCTACGTTACCTAAACTTCCTGATGGGGTGCTTTACAGGTCCAGGGCAGTTGGAACCCCGTTTTAGGGACCCAGTCCCTGAAGGTTTGTTACGCAGGCCGCCGTGATGGGTGAAGGTTGGATTGTTTGTTAATTCAGCAAATCCTGCGGCAAGGATAAAGGGAAGAAACTTGGGTATTAAAAACATCTATGTATTTCTTCCATTAGGGAAAAAAATGTTGTCATGCCTTAAATCTCCACTAGAGGGAGTCTATGCACATATCTTACTCTGTTGTTTTCACTGTAAGCTCAGTCCATGTCTGATTGCAGCAGCGTGTAGAGGGCGACTCTGCTAGGTAAGAGAAAGCTGCAAAAGTGTTTTCTTCTCCCTGACGGGACCAGAGGGTTAGGGGGACAACAGCGCTGTGCCCCCCTTACATCACCCCCCCTCGCCACCAGGGAGGTGCGGAGGCCCCGCTAATACCGCTGTTTTAACTGTGGCTGATTTTACTGTTGTTTGAGCCTGCTGCTGGATGGGTCCATGCTCCCCTCAACCCCCCCCCCTCCCCGTGTTGGGTCTGCGGACCCGAAAACGTGCGCACAAGCGCGGGAACATTTTAAAAGTAAAAAGGGGCAGAATTTTTTTCTCGGAGGGGGCGGGTTCTAAGCGCAATGCCATGAACGTCCACGAGGACACACGGCAGGCTAAAAACAAATTCCACACCACTGTGACAGTCTCCTTGGCTGACGAGGAGAAAACAAGCAGCCTGCAACATAAGGACACGAGCTATGGGACGTGTGAGGGTTGCAAACTGGCATTCCTGATACAGGAACGACACCTTTTTCCCAGCACTAGGCTGAATTTTATAGCAGCTTTAAATGTCATGACTATTTTCAGCGATTAAGTGCAATTTGTATAGTGCCTCTGTTTTTGTACTTAGGACTATGCCTACCAAAAAAGACACCACGTAAAGGTTTCACCCCCAGGCGCTAGGATCCCGAGTCACATTTCCATGCTGTCATCCTCGCCTGAATTACCAGTTATGGCAAGCCAGGGTGAGCTATTTGGAACAAATTGATGGTGCAACTGCTGCTCACATCTCAGCCCCTGTATACGTGACTAATAATGTCCTTTCCTCCTCCCTGCAGGGTCTGGAAGATAGATTAGCTGCTTTAATCGCATCCTCCATTCAAATAGATAGGAAGCGTGCTAGATCCATGAGGTGTTACCCTCAGTCGATCAGGAGGAAAAACAAACCGATGATGATTCCTCTGCAGAGGAAACAACGGTAGATGACCCTTTTTCAGCCTCTCAAATCTGAGGAATTGCTGATACAATCTCTTACGGAGATGGTTCTTCTACTTTCATGCTACCCCTAACGGAGTCTCCTGAAAGTTCGGTTTCTTCCTTGGGTTCCTTAAAACCCTCTCAACCTTTGCATGGGCTTCCTGCGCATGCATTACTAGAACAGCTTATTTTTTTTGCTAAATGGCATCACCCAGATAAGCATTTTCTCCCTCCTAAGAAAATTGCAATTCTCTATCCCCTGGAGGAGAAATTCTCCAAAAGATGG
This sequence comes from Aquarana catesbeiana, assembly GCF_042186555.1. Classification (NCBI taxonomy): domain Eukaryota; kingdom Metazoa; phylum Chordata; class Amphibia; order Anura; family Ranidae; genus Aquarana; species Aquarana catesbeiana. The sequence continues at coordinate 601,873,313 of NC_133326.1, read as the reverse complement.
CAAATACCAGCAGTTGGCGCTGCAATTTCCAATGTGAATAAAGGCCTAACTTGTCCAGTAGACAATGCACAGATGCTTAAAGGATCCAACAGATAAGGAGTTGGAATCCCTGTTGAGATCTACTTTTTTCCATGGCAAGTGCCATTACTCAGTCTGCAGTCGCTGCAATAAGCGTCTGTCAATCCCTAAAGGACTAATTTAAATAGGCCCTTAGAGAACTTCCTGCACAGCAAGCTCGGGATTTGGCTGAACTACCAAAAGCATTATGCTTTGGCATAGATGCTATTAATGATTCTATTCCCCCAGGCGTCCCGCCTTAGGCTAATGCATATGCATAGAATCCTGTGGTTAAAAAAAATGTTGTCATCTGGAGCACCATGTAAAGATCTCCTAACTGGGCTCCCTTTTCATGGGGAGCGACTATTTGGAGAAAACTTGGACAAATATATCCAAACAATTTCTAGTGGGAAAAGTACTCTTTTGGCAGTCAAAAGAAAGTATAAACGCCCTTCATTTAAACGGGCTCTTTCCCCTACGCCAGGGGCTTCCGCAGGGGTGATTGCCTCCGCTGTCACACTCTAGAGGAAGATCTCAGAGTCAGACCCAGGCTCAAAGGAAGTCCTGAGGTCGGAAACCTGCAAGCCAGAATCCTAAAGCTTCATTATGAAGAGGCAACCCCCCTCCCCAAGGTAGGGGGAAGACTTTTGTAGTCTGAAAAAATCAGGACAGATGGGTCATCTCCACGGTTATGCTGGTACTGTCTCGCTTCCTGAGGTCAAGCGTTCCCAAAGATTTAGAGAGAGGACAATCTCTGTTTCAAGCACTAGACCGATTAATATCTCAAAGGGTGGTCAGACAGATCCCCACAAAGGAGCAAGGTCTGGGGTTTTTATTTAAATCTTTTCATGGTACTAAAACCAAATGGGAGACGTTAGATCCATTCTAGATCTAAGAAATCGAAATCAGTTCCAGAAGATCCGCTCCTTTTGCATGGAGACGATCAGGTTAGTAGTTTCTATTCTTCTAGGAGGAGAACTTCTGGCATCAATCCACATCGGGGATGCATATCTGCATGTCCCTATATTTCCCGCTCATCAAAGGTTTCTGCGGTTTAAGTTAGAACATCAGCATTTCCAGTTTGTAGCCCTGCCCTTCGGGCTAGCCACAGCACCCCGGGTGTTCACCAAAGTGCTGGCCCCACCTCTAGCCAGGTTAAAGGCACTGGGCATAACAGTCGTAGGGAACCTAGATGATCTATTGCTAATAGATCAGTCGGTGGCTCGTTTGGAGCAAAGTGTACGCACTACAACCATCTATCTGAAAAAATTGGGTTGGATTCTCAACCTAGAGAAATCTTCCTTAATACCGCTAAAAAAGCTGCAGTACTTGGGTCTGATCATAGACACAGCCCAGGAAAGGGTGTTCTTGCCTTAGGCAAAGATCAACTCCATAAGAGAGTTGGTATGGATGGTCAGGTCAAATGGCGTTCCCACCATTCGCCTTTGCATGAGGTCGCTAGGAACTGTGGTGGCTTCATTCAAAGCAGTTCCCTATGCCCAGTTTCATTTAAGACTGTTGCAAAACAGTACCCTGTCTGCTTGGAACAAAACAATTCAAGCTTTAGACTTGCCAAAGCAGCTGTCCCCAAGAGTGTCCCATAGCATCACTTGACGGTTACTAACCCAGAATCTGCTGAAAGGAAAATCCTTCAGACCAGTCATCTAGAAAGTGGTAACGACGGATGCCAGCCTTTCAGGCTGGGGAGCAGTACTAGAGAAGACAACTGTCCAGGGATCAAGTCAGTGGTCAAGCACAGAAAAGAACCTTGTCCATCAATATCCTAGAGATTCGGGCAGTACGTCTGGCTCTAAAGACCTGAACTTTCAGGTTACGGGATTGTCCTGTCAGGATTCAATCCGATTGATATAGGCCACACAGCTGTGGCCTATATCAATCACCAAGGGGGCACTGAAGGTCTCTCAGCGCAGAGAGAGGTGAACCATATTCTAACTTGGACAGAAAGGAATGTTCTGTGCCTATCGTCAGTCTTCATTCCGGGAGTAGAGAATTGAGTCGCTAGCAGTTAATCCCAGCGGAATGGTCTCTTCACCCCGACATATTTCGGGCTGTTTGCCAAAGATGGGGGACTCCGGACGTAGATCTTCCTAGCGTCCAGGTTCAAGATGAAGTTAGTCAACTTTGTGGCCAGAATAAGGGATCCATTCGCATGCAGAACGGATGCGTTGGTGACCCCATGGGATCAGTTCTCACTGATCTATGCTTTCCCCCTATTCAGTTGCTGCCTTGACTTCTTTGCAGGATCAAGCTGGAAAGAAAGCTGGTAATTCTGGTGGCACCAGCATGGTCCAGAAGGTCATGGTATGCAGAAATCGTAAAGATGGCAGTGATGGGTCCATGGTCCCTCCCACTACGGCCAGATCTGCTCTCACAGGGATCGATATTCCATCCTACCTTACGGTCTCTAAATTTAACGGCTTGGTTATTAAAACCACATTCTGAAAAAACGTGGGCTTTCCAGGTCAGTTATCTCTACCCTGATTAGTGCAAGGAAGCCAGCTTCCAGAACTATAGAGTCTGGAGGGCTTATGTTTCCTGTTGTGAATCCAAGGGTTGGAACCCTCGGAGATATATCATAGGCAGAATTCTTGCCTTTCTACAATTAGGGGTAAAAATGAAATTGGCCTTGGGTACTATTAAAGGCCAAGTCTCAGCTTTATAAATCTTATTTCAAAAGACCACTTGCTACTCATTCTGTAGTCCGGGGCTGACGTGGCTTATTCCGCCCATCAAGCCTCCCTTGAACCCTTTGGACTTGAACTTAGTTTTGTCTGTTAAAAAAAACAGCCATTTGAACCAATAGAACATATTCCCCTAGTCCTTCTGACAAGGAAGTTGGTATTTTTGGTAGCTATATACTCAGCAAGAAGGGTTTTGGAATTGGCTGCTTTTTCTTGTAAAGAGCCATATTTGATTTGTCATGGGGACAGAGTAGTGTTACACCCTCATCCAGACTTTTTTATCAAGTGGTTTCAGATTTCACCTGAATTGTCCTGCCATCGTTTTTTCCAAAACCATGTTCTAGGGAAGAAGAGTCACTACATTGTCTTAATGTGGTGAGAGCAGTGAAAGTCTATTTTTAGACAATGTCTCAGATTTGTAAGACTGATGTCTTATTTATTCTGCCTGAGGGTCCTAAAAAAGGACAGGCAGCGTCAAAATCCACTGTCGCTAAGTGGATTCGACAAGTGATAATTCAAACTTATGATTTAAGGGCTAAGATTCCCCTGTTTCAAGTTAAGGCGCACTCTACCAGGGCGGTTAGTGCTTCTTGGGCAGCTCGTCACCAGGCCTCCATTGCTCAGATCTGTAAGGCCGCAACTTGTTCTTCAGTGCATACATTAACAAGGTTTTATCAGGTGGATGTAAGGAGGTATGAGGATATCGCCATCGGGCACTGTGTACTGCAGGCAGCAGTATAAATCCTCAAGTCTTTGGGTACCCTGCGGGTTGTTTCTCCCTACCCTCAAGTAGCATTGCTATGGGACGTCCCATTAAGTAATTACTTAAGGCTCTGTGTCCTATGATGTACGATAAAGAAAATAGGATTTTTAGTACAGCTTACCTGTAAAATCCTTTTCTTGGAGTACATCATGGGACACAGAGGTCCCGTCCCTCTTTTGGGATTAAGTATATTGCTTTGCTACAAAATGGATGTGCTCCTTGAAGGAGGAGGGGTTACATAGGGATTAAACTTGCTTGATTGGGTTTTCCAGTGTCGCCACTGAAGGTAGCCTATAACCCATAAAATAATTACTTAAGGCTCTGTGTCCCATGATGTACTCCAAGAAAAGGATTTTACAGGTAAGCTGTTGTGCTCCTTTTTTTTGTCTTTGTCTTTAAACTATAGGCAAAACTTTTTCATTTTGAGCCCATTCACACAGGGGCAACTTTGGATCCGACTTCAAGTCGCCCCAAGTCGCCCCTAGTCGCCTCAAGTCGCGCTACACGAAAAAATCAATGTAAGTGAATGGATCTGTCTTAATGCACACTACTGCAGTCGCTCCGACTTCAGAAAAGGTTCCTGTACTACTTCAATCCGACTTGAAGGCAACTTGTACCCATTGATTTCAATGGAAGTTGCCTCCAAGTCTGATCACTGTTCATACTGAGGCAACTTTACAGGAAGCAGAAAAGAAACAGAAAGTAATTTCCTCCACTAAACAGCCAGCTCCCTCCTTCTCACACACAGCTGATAAGCTCTGATTGGCCACTTGTAAAGTTCCCTGTCCTGGAGGCGACTTCAAGTTGTGTTGTAAGTTGCCCCAAGTCGTGCTGTGATTCATACTCAAGTCGTGTCCAAGTTGCCTCCCAAAGTCGTGCTGGAAGTCGTGTTGCCCCTGTGTGAATGGGCTCTTTGGATAGAGTAAGGTAAAGTAAACAGTAAGTATAATCCCTATCAGTTTTGTTTTTTTTGCCATCTATGTCCCATTGGGGAGATTTACTATCACTTCCTGTCCCATAGCCAAAACGGGAAGGAAATCCCTGCAAATTAAGGGAATCCATTGGGGCCCCCAGGTCATCAGAACTAATGACCCCATTGGAAGATTTCCCCTCTTCATTGTTCTGTGGACAACCCAAAATTTGGGATTTTCTTGTAACTTCACTTTTGATGATAACAATAAACAAGACAAATAAAGAGAGTGAATCTTCCTAACAGGGGCAGGGATAGTAATAAAAACCTGACATGCTTCTCAGCATTCCATGTACTGCTGGCAAGAGCTGCAGAATCCTGACCTTTGTGGCCTAAGGAGACATTTGTTAACCCTGTAATGGATTCTGTCCAAGGATGCTGTAGAGCGCGGAAGGGATAAATGTTCTCTTTTTCCCAGTTTTTCTAGCGTGGTGACATTTAAATTTAGCACAAGGCTGTGTGCATGCAACAAAGTTTAATTATGAAAAGCTGAGAAACTCACACAGTGCCCCAGAAATACCAACCAAATGTCTCTCTGCACGTTCGATCCTTTTATGCATCTTTTTTCACTGTTCTCATGCCATCTCCATATCTATGCTCTGACCTTGTGTTTAACATATATCCTCTTCACAGGTATGTTCTCCTACACCATGCTGGCCACTAGCCCTATCTTTTGTTATCCTGACTGGCCACGACGACTTGTGTCCAAATTGCCCCGCTGCCTACATTGCGTTTTACCACACACTCAGCCACCACAGAGGAGTCCAGAGTGTGTCTACCCGGGTCAAAAGGGGAAAGGAACTGCACAGTATGGGCTGAGGCATAAACTAGGAGCCATCTTTACCGTCATCTATATATTAGAGCAGCTATTCCTGCCATATTCACATTTCATTACCCAGGTGAGCGCTGTCTCAAGTGACCCTGTCCACCTTATTTAACTTTAAAATGTGAAAGTCCTGATGCAACAAGATACCTGATATTTTCCTTATCAGCCAAAAAAAGCCTCCACTGTGCCCCTCTCTGTTTTAGTCTCACTTTATTTGGGCCTAACTTTATTGCTAAGCACTGCCAACTGCCATTTTGCTGTCCAATGAGAATGCTCAAGTGGCCAGTAAGGGTACTTTTAGTAGATGGTGGATTGGCAATTGACAGGTCTGAAGTGAGAGAAAGCCAGACCCCATAACTAAAGGGGCACAACGTAGGTCCCCTGTTTAAAAAGTAATAGTAGCAGGTATCCTGTGGTGTGCTTAGACAACATGTTTACTGTTTAAGCTCTTGTATAACACTTCACGCATATGTGCAGCAGCAAGGAGGGTGGGCCTACACACCCTTACGCTGCACATGTGCCTCCATGGCACCCGAGGTTTCTGTGATGAGAACGCACTCGCTGCACACTCCCAGCATAGTGACCGATAGCTTCCAGTCTCTAGTTATGCTTGGGAGCCGTCGGGACGGCTCCTGATCACATGACTACTGTGACAGCCAACCACAGTGGTCACTTGATCAGGAAATCTGTCCGTTCCATCCGCCTTAAAACCCAGTCAGCGGGCAGGCAGAAAGAGGTTTAAAGTGTAAATTGCAGTACAGGTTGACTTTAGCATTACCTACATCTTCATCAGTTACAATCTCACCACTTAATGGAGTAGTGGTTTTAACTAAGACAAAGACTCTTCTTTCTCCCTTTTTTATTTATTTATTTATTTTTTATTTATTTTTTTGCAGCTGTAGGCACTGGCCCTGTACAAAAAAATGGCAACCACACCAAACTATAACTAGCCTTTACAGCAAGGTGCACATGGAAGGGTAACACACATTGCCAACAAGCAAAAGATTTCCCAGCACACTTGCCAGTCTGCAAAACAACCAAATTGACCCTGTCCCCAACAGGGTCAATTTGGTTGTTTTGCAGGCTGGCTGGTAAGTGTGCTGGGAAATCTTTTGTTTGTATGCGGTAGGCACGGGCCCACCTTATGTTCCTTTTACTGGATTGTTATCATTTTGTATAGATGACAGGTCAACTTTATATGAGAACAGTTGTGGGTTAGGTGCATGTATCTTGTATAGACTGTAAGCTCTATGAACTGTACTGTTTGTCGTATGGTTTCTTGATATTCCACCATGTTACTAAACAACTTTAGGTACTTGTCTTAGGAGAATTTAATGCATTGTGTTACTACTACCCTCCTTTGTTATATTTGTTACTTTATGCAGCTAGACAATAAATGATAGCGCTGTAATAAATAAATACTTATACTAATAATGTAATATACCACATAGATTACAGTCTGTATCTTTCTCCTCAGGGCTACAATAACTGGACAAATGGCCTGTATGGTTACTCCTGGGATATGATGGTACATTCCCGCTCTCACCAGCATGTGAAAGTTACCTATAAAGATGGTATCACTGGAGAGCTTGGATATCTTAATCCTGGGGTGAGTGACTGGCTGCACCCTGTGTTGTAATAAAACATTTTTCTGGAATATTTTTAAAATATGTCAGCAGTGAATATCCGTCTGTATTCTGCAGGGGGTTTAAATGTATTTCTTCAGTTGAGCGCCACAATTTACACAGCACTTTACATACTATTCTTTCACATCAGATCCTACCCTTATGGCAGTGGTCATCAACCCTGTCCTCAGGGCCCACTAACAGGCCAGGTTTGCAAGATAACTGAAATACATCACAGGCGATATCATTTGCTGCTCAGGGATTGCAGTATTCTAGTCTGCCCCTCCCCAAGGTAATACATAAAACCTGGCCTGTTAGTGGGTCCTGAGGACAGGGTTGATGACCACTGCCTTAAGGAGTTTACAATCTAAAGTCCCTTTCTCAAATGCATACATACACATGTAAAAGAAAAATGCAGTGCATAAATGTCCATCAATCCCAGGAAGCACCCGCTAGGTGAGCGACTCTTGACTTATCGGTGAGCAATATTCTTCCACCAACACCACAGTAAGCCAAGCCTCTTACCCTTAAAAATGGACCACTAGATTATATAGGTGGTTAAAAATGCCCAAACACCAATCTCCTCTGAGAATTATCCACCACGGACAGCTCCAGCATGTATCCAGACATCTCTCCTCAAACTATTTAAAATTTATTATAACCACAAAGATATACTCACACAGTAGAAGATGTCATGTAAAACACTTCTGATGGTTTCAAACCAGCAAGATGGCCGTGGTCCACATGCACAGCAACGCTAGAGCATTTAGTGGTGACTGACAGTCATCAGCTCTCTCATGGAGTCATGGAGCCTTGAGAACCAAGCATTCGGCGATGTTTGATTGCTTGGTTGGGGGGAGGACAGATGCAGTATCAGACCGATGCTGAATCCATCTAGGTAAGTATAATTTTGGAAAAAAAAACTAAACCCTTATTTGTCTTTGTGACGAACCCCTGTACTCAAACAGGTCTCTGTCCGCCATCTATGCTTTCTCTGTCCAGAACCAGCACTATCCAAGACCCTTTAGCCCACCCAGTCACCAGACAACACCAGTCTTCGAGTGGCAAACAACAAACTCGATTATTATCACACATGGACACAACAGATAAAATAACTGAGACTCTTTCCCCCCACCCTTGGAAAACAGGACGGGTTAAACTGTCCAATGACAATGGATACACAGGTCAAGTGTGTTTAACTTCTCATCAGTAAACAGTCTTAGCAGGGGGGCTGCTGGAGGAATCCCCCCCCTTCCCTCCACAGAGATAAACATCCCATAATATCCAGAGCAGACAGACACAATAGAACATTGGAATACAGCCACACCCCAACCTATCACAGCAAAGAGTCCACAACAAAATGAGACAATGTACAATATATACATATATACAGGATTTAGTCCGATTAGTACAGATCAGACTGGATCTCTCATTCACCTTGCAAAGAGTATTGTTCCCCCTAAAATCCAGGGCCCATAATCAGAAGGCAAGAGGTTTGCATTCAGTCCTCTCCAAAAGCCTCTGTCACAGTCTTTAAGAGCCCCACAGGATTCATGCTATTTTAACCCAAAATTCATTGCTCTAATTGGATTCAATTGGAAAAATGTGTGAAAGTTGTGGGAATGTGGTGTGAAAACAATTATAAATAGCCCACACAGTGGGGTCGGTTTTACTAAAACTGGAGAGTGCAAAATCATGGTAGTCAATCAGCTTCTAACTTCAGTCTTGACAATAAAACCTGGAAGCTGATTGGTTTCTCTGCAGAGTTGCACCAGATTTTTCACAGTCAAGTTTTAGTAAATCTACCCCAAGTTGTCTGGGTCAACAAATTATTTACATCTGGATGACGTGCACAATGACGCAAACTGTACTGTTAAATGATAATAATGCTATATTATACAAGGCAATACAAAATACAGAAATGTTGAACACAACTCACAAGCCATATGAATTCTGCTGGCTTTTCAAAGTGTATACAAACTCTGGGTTAATTTTCCCCGTGGATGATTCTTACCCTGGATTGTGACTTTTAACTTGGCTATGTGCCACACTTTTGTTGATATAAAACCAACAAACTTGCTGTAGTAGGTTTTTCAGATAGCAGATTCAAGGAAGCGGCCCATGCCAAGAAGTACATCTGGCTTTTGAAGGTCATGCCTGAATTTACTTTTTAGCAGTCATGAAGTAAGCTACATAACAATTCAAACTACAACTTTTACATTTTTATTTGCAAACTTCGGATTGAATTCCGCACTGTCTCATATGGTAACCAGTCTACATTTGATTATGCATTCTGACCTTAAAGTGTTACTAAACCCACAACCGTAAAATCGGTCTGTATATACAGCAAAGCATGCTTGTTATACTCTTTGTGGAACCTAAGGGGTTAATCTTCTGCATTGTGTAAAAAGGCTGTTTGATCCTGTCTTCTCTGATCCTCCTCTTCTTCCACTGACTCCAAAACTGGTCCAGATCAGACCGAGTCTACCAGGCTGCCCATGCTCAGTTTGGTGTGTATTGTTGGAGAGTTTTTTTTTTTTCTTGGGACAGTGCATGTGATCAGCACAGGGCCAGTCAGTGCTGTCCAGACAGAGGGTCAGGGGTCCTGCATGCTGAGAGGGCAGCCAGTGCAGTATGAAATTTCCTCCTACATGCTTTCCTTGTCAAAAGAAGTTTATTGAGTATACAATATTATAAAGATACATAAAGTAAGTTTACAAGGATCTATAAAGTAAGCTCATTGTTTTACAGTAGGGTTTATATAGGTAAATATCATGAAATTTCAAATATTAAACATTGGGTTCACGTAAACCTAAATTAAAGATATATATCATTTCCTTAGTTACTTTTGTAGGTATTTAAATGATTTATACCTACTATACATATTGTTTACAAGTAGAGTGTATATAGGTCAAATAAATTCTGATAATGAGCTTTAATCGTAAGGTAGAGAAAAGGAAAGAGAAAGAAGAAAAAGGGTTGAAAGGTAGAGGTATGGTCCACAAGGTTGTCCCACTCGTCAGTTTTTTATTCTTTTTAGTTCTCTTTGAAGCCTTAGAATGGGTGTCTCTGTAATTCATTTAATCTGCTACCATGGCAACAGGACAGAGTCATTGAAGTTTGACAGGAACTGTTGTTTTATCCAAGGATGCCAAAGTTTTTCAAATTTTGGAATTTGATTTTGATCGATGGCTACCATCTTAGCATGGGACATTGTATTATTCATTCTGTGAATTGTTTCTGCTAGTACCAATGTAGGAGATTTCCATGCCTTGGCCACTGTTTGTTTTGCAGCCGTTGTTAGTTGGATCATAAGTTTGAATTGAGAGAGTGTTAACCATTCCGGTTTTAGATTAAGTAAAGTTATATAAGGATCTGGTTGTATTATTTTTTAAAATATTTTAGATGCAATCACGAAGACTTCCTTCCAGAAGGTTTGGATTACTGGGCACGTCCACCATATGTGTAAATGTGTGCCTATTTCTGCCTCCTACATGCTTTAACCAGACACTGATAGAAGTCACAAGACCTGCTATATACTGTTGATGAGAAAATGTGTTTAGTAGTTTATATTTACTAAAATGATTGCATTTCCATGTTCTGTATACAGTGGGAGACCAGATATAGTGAATGCACGGTTGTGGGTTTAATAACACTTTATTTAATAATAATACAGAGTTCAATACTTCAAACTGCAATTATGCGCAGAGCTAAAAGAGTCAGAGTTGTGCCTCATCCCTGGTTCTTCCCCTCGGGTCTTATGTTTGTTTGATGTAAGAGAGTTTGAAAGCAAACGGCTGCTGTGCTCTAATACTTTGTGCATCCGGTGCCATAGGTGCCTCTTGTATTAAAAGTTTATCTGGAAAAAACAATAATTTAATTTATTTATTCTTATAAAGTATAAAAATGAAGGAAAACCATTATAAAACACAAGGTATTTATATGCCATCTATGTAGCCAAAATCACTGGCGTAAAGTGCAGTTATAATAGGGCTGGCCCAACCAATAAAAGAAGTCTGGAAATTGTAAAGCTGGCCATTCATGCTTGCATTTTCATTTGAGCGTTCGCAGAAAAATTCTTCTTTAGAACATTCTTACTTGCCATCGTTGAGTGAACTAATTTTATTCAGAAATTCATCCAGACCTGCTACTTAAATGGAATCTCAGACGTATTAAACAGGTTTCCTTAGGATATGTACCATTTTACTTGAATAGAAACCACATTCATAGTTAGAACTTCATTCAAAGAAAAATTTCCCATCTTGCTCCTTTTTGAATTTTTTCATTATTACGGTTGATGGTCGATCTGGGCATTTTCTCCTGAAATTCTACTGGTGTATGTTCTGAGACCTCAATAGGAGTGTGTTCAACACATAATGTATCTCTCAAACCTCACTCTTTAGTATAAACAAATGGTTGAAAGACTGAAAGTTTATACATTCCCTGAGATTGTGACTGAGAAGTGATGTGCCAACCACAGTATGGTTGAATGTGCTGGAGGAGATACAGTATCTGTATTTTTATGTCCCTTACGGGGTGTATTCAGAACTGGGGCCTTGGGGTAATTTTTATGCTGAAGCTTTCTGTAATTCCTCAGTGATAACATTTTGAACCAATTTACTAAATGTAAAGGCATCACTTCTTTCTTTGGAAATTTTTTTTCCAGATAACTTTTTATTGAAAGTTTTTAAATTTTTACAACAAAACCAAAAAGTACAAAAACACAAAAAAAAAAAATCACATTGCAGGTTTTGAAAGCCATACCTTTTCATAGTACTAGTACAAATGATTTCTAGTATTATACAAAAATAATAATAAGGCCAAATAACCAAAATCGGTTCATTATACATAATGAGGTCACTTTCACAGCCTTCTGGCATTAATAAACTTTTACTCATAATTCTCTACTCTTAGAAACACAAATAGGAGTAAAAAAGCGAAGCTCATTATATAGCTTTGTGCAGAACTTCATGGTAACACCACTGTTATGCCCTATGCCTTATACAGTCATAACACTCAAACTGTATAAATTTCACCCATTGCATGTCTTTGGCATTCCAACTCACCAGCGACATAAACTGACCTAGCACATCTATTTTTTATTTATTTTTTTTTTCATATACTTGAGGCTGTGTTCACACTTGGATTTCCCCCACATCCAATTCGCATGACAGTGTGACCGGCTTTCAATGGAGCCGGTTCACACAGCTCCGATGCCGCTGCGGTCCGCATTTAACCATTTGCCGACCAGCTCACGTACATATACTGCGGCAGGTTGGCGGCGCTGTGTGAATCGCCGTACCTGTATGCCAGCTCACGCAGTTGCATGCCGCCGGCGGTGCGCTCTCGCTTCCGCTGCAGGAGCGTGCCTGGGGGTTGGACAGACTCGATGTCCGCCAGCGACCCGCTATTGCCTAGTACAAAGGCAGAACAGGGATATGCCAGTGTAAACAAGCGGATCCCCATTCTGACAGGGGACATGTCAGAGATCTTCTGTTCCCAGTGATCTCTGTCATGTCCCAGTGAGACACACACACACACACACACACACACACACACAGTTAGAACACACCTAGGGAATACACTTAACCCCTTGATCGCCCCCTAGTGTTAACCACTTCCTTGCCAGTGTCATTTCTTCATTGATGAGTGCATTTTTATAGCACTGATCAATGTAATAATGTCACTGGTCCCCAAAGTGTCATTTGGGTTCAGAATTGTCCGCTGCAATGTCGCAGTCCCACTTAATATCGCAGATCACCACCATTACTAGTGAAAACAAAAAAAAAAATAAAAGCTTCTAAATCTATCCCACAGTTTGTAGATGCGATAAATTTTGCGCAAACCAATCAATATACACCTATTGCATATTTTTTGTTTTTGTGTTTTTTTTTTTTTTTTATACAAAACTGAATATATATCGGCCTAAACTGATGAATAAATGTGTTTTTGTTTTTTTTTAAAGGTATTCACACAGACGCGGCGCTGGAAGGATCATGCTGATATGGTAAAGCAGTATGCCACCTGCCTGCATAGACTTCTGGGAGCATATAACATTTCTGAGCCTGAGATCTACTTTGATGTGTGGGTTTCTATCAATGATCGCTTTCAGCAGAGGTGAGTACTTCACTGCCTCATCCAGAGCTACAGAGTCATTTGTCATTTTTAATATGACCATTAAAGAGGAACTAAACCCTGATGGGTTTTACTTCCTCTTTATTTCCCTGCAAAGGTAAAGCATAATGGGCTACTAATGCATTGCATAGTAGCCCATTATGTGTCACTTACCTGAAACTGAAGCCTGCGATGTCACCGCTGTCCCCACTAGCAGCCAGCGGCCATCTTCAACCCCTCTTCCTTCCGGGGCTGCGGACTCCGGCTCTGTGACTGGCCGGAGTTGCGTGATGTCACTCCCGCGCGTGCGCGTCAGAGCCACCAGCAACGGCATGACCCCTATTAGAAACGGCACAATGTGCCCTTTCTAAAGTGCGCATGCGCCGTAGTCATTGGCGCATGTCACACATACAACACAGTTTTTTTATGGGCCAGATATTGTTTAAAACAGATTTTTGTTTTAAAAGGCAACAATATATATTAAAGTTTCACATGAGCCACCACATTAAATATATCATGATCAAATTTAAAACTGAAAAAATTGCTTTGCTATATTATCCTGCAGCTACAGGCATCATTCAGATATCAATCTTTTCCACAGGCGATTCCCTTCACTGTAAGAACAATCATAGCGGCTGTTCAGCCACATGATCGTTCTTACAGGCAGCGGGAGGGGGTACCCCCCGCCGCCCTCCCGTGCCTTTTCCCGGGTCACCCGTACGATTGGCAAATCGGAGAAGGAATCCACCGCCGGAGGAAGTTAGCCATAGAAATTTTCGAGGGACAGATGGTTCCTGGCTATCTCTATGACTCTCGGAGGTCTGGGCACTACGTTATGACGTCAAGTTCGGGCTGGCGAACGTAAACAAAGCCGAGGACTCTGCAGGAAAGGCTGGGATCGTGTGTGTGTGTGTGTGTGTGTGTGTGTGTGTGTGTGTGTGTGTGTGTTTTTTTTTTTTTTTAATCTCCTTTCCTGCCTAGAAGAGAGATGTGGGGTCTTATAGACCCCACATCTCTCCATAAAGAGGACCTGTCACGCAACATTCCTATTACAAGGGATGTTTACATTCCTTTCAATAGGAACAAAAGTGATCAAAAAAAATATTTTTAAAGGGAAAGTGTAAAAATATATTTTTTAAAATAAAATAAACAAAAAAAAATTCTAAATTTAAAGCGCCCCCGTCCCCGCAAACGCATACGTAGGTCCCACCCACATATGTAAACAATGTTCAAACTACACATGTGAGGTATCCCCGCGAATGTTAGAGCGAGAGCAATAATTCTAGCACTAGACCTCCTCTGTAACTCTAAACATGTAACCTGTAAAAAATTTCAAGCGGTACCTATTTTCTCCACGTATCATCTGTCACATTATACAAAAAATTTGGGCTAACTTTACTGTTTTGTTTTTCTTTCATGAAAGTGTTTTTTTTTTCCCCAAAAAAATCACGTTTGAAAAATTGCTGCGCAAATACCGTGTGACAAAAAAAGTTGCAATGACTGCCATTTTATTCCCCAGGGTCTCTGCTAAATATATATATATATATATATATATATATATATATATATATATATATATATATATATATATGATGTTTGGCGGTTCTAAGTAATTTTCTAGCAAATAAAGGATGATTTTTTTTTACATATAGGAGAAGAGTGCTGGAATTCGCCCAGTGTGGGCAAGTGGTTAAAGCGGAGTTCCAGGCTTTTTTTTTTTTTTTTTGTTTATTAAAAGTCAGCAGCTGGCTTTTAAAAAAACAGACACTTACCTGTCGCACAGTCCAGCCTCGCTCCTCTCCCCCTCCTCTCCGCGGCGCCTCCATTGAGACTGTGGGCACCCGGCCGTAAAAGCTTGTGGCTTCGCGGCCGGGCGTGTCGCGCTGTGCTCCCTGAGTGGACATGCAATCTTCTGGGTCCCAGAAGATTGTCGAGAGGGAGGGGCATGTAAGGGGGCGAGGAGTGCTTAAAGCAGAAGTTCCACTTTTGGGTGGAACTCCACTTTAAGATAAAAAAAACCTTCTGTGTGCAGCTCCCCCCTCAGCCCCCCTAATACTTACCTGAGGTCCATCTAGTTCCACCAATGTCGCACGAGAGACTCGGCATCCCGGGACTCCTGTCCTCATTGGCTTAAACAACAGCACGGCGCTATTGGCAATCAGTCAGTCAGCCAATGAGGAGAGAAAGAGGGCCGGGCCACAGCTCTGTGTCTGAATGGACGTGCGGCGTGGCTCGGGTGCCCAGATAGCAAGCTGCTTGCCGTGGGGGAACTCAACAGGGGGGAGGGGCCAGGAGCACCAGCCAGGGACCCGAAAAGAGGAGGATCTGGGCTGCTCTGTGCAAAACTCCTGCACAGAAAAGGTAAGTATAACATGTTTGTTATTTTTAAAGAAGAAAAAAACAAGACTTTAGTATCACTTTATGGTGAATCTTCTTATCATTTACTGATAGTGTGTAGAAAGACATGAACAGTGTACTGGACCCTGTGCTCGGCCTATTATAGATTCCTTTTGAAAATTGGATTATAAGACGTACAGTATTCAGTCTTGTAGTGCCGGTTCACACAGGGGCGACTTGTCAGGCGACCTAGCCGCCTGACAAGTCG
Organism: Aquarana catesbeiana; assembly: GCF_042186555.1. Classification (NCBI taxonomy): domain Eukaryota; kingdom Metazoa; phylum Chordata; class Amphibia; order Anura; family Ranidae; genus Aquarana; species Aquarana catesbeiana. The sequence continues at coordinate 601,857,651 of NC_133326.1, read as the reverse complement.
CCTCCCGTTCTGTACAATGGAACCGTTCTAATAGGAGCGACGCAAGTCGCTCCGACTTAGAAAAAGGTTCCTGTAGTATTTTCGGGGCGACTTGCATTGACTTCTATACAGAAGTCGTTTTGCAAGTCGCCGCTGAGGTCGTGTGCAGGTCGCCTCAGTGAGTCGACCTGCAAGTCGTGCCGCCCCTGTGTGAACCGGCACTAAAGGATTACAACCACTTTAAGGGGGATTGGGCTGCCTCCAGGCCCACCTGCCCCTCATCTATCCATTTATTGCATGTGCTTCCATTGTGGAGACCCTTAGAAATTCAGTAGCGTTAGGACTGCAAGCATACACAGGGTGCCATGAAGAGGCCTTGCAGCTTATGCAAATGCGTGCTAATTAAACCCCTATTTTTAATGAAGACTGTTGGACAGGTTCATTTGGTCAGTTGGCAGACTGGTTGGTAAGTTGAGCTATGGAATGTTCTGTTTTTGTCTTTCATGTGATAGCCCTTCCATGTGCTCCTTGCTGTGAAGGCCAGTTATAGGTGGGGGCAGGAGCCATTTGTTTGTTACTGGTGTAAATATGGTCCGGGGACACAATGTACACCTTTGCTGCCACTGTGCTTTTGCTGGGTGTCCAGTGTGCTCCTGTTCCTTTAACCACTTCAGCCCCGGGCCATTTGGCTGGCAAAAGACAAGAGCACTTTTTGCGATTCGGCACTGCGACGCTTTAAATGACAATTGCGCGGTCGTGCGACGTGGCTCCCATTCTGTACAATGGAACCGTTTTAAAAGGAGCGACGCAAGTCGCTCCGACTTAGAAAAAGGTTTCTGTACTACTTTGGGGGCAACTTGGGGCGACTTGCATAGACTTCTATACAGAAGTCATTTTGCAAGTCGCCGTGGAAGTCGTGTGCAGGTCGCCTCGGTGAGGCGACCTGCAAGCCGTGCCGCCCCTGTGTGAACCGGGGCTTAGTTTACTACCATAAAGACTTTGCTGGGTCCTTTCTTTTTGCTACAGTATTTAAAAACTTTGGCCCAGAATGATTAGTGTGTTTGTTCAAGGAGGCTGCCAGATTGTTCTCTGCACTGTTACATCTGGCTGCATGATAAATAATATAACAACTGTTTTACATTATTTGTGATAGATGAGCTTTTCTGATATATAATGACTCAGCAAATATGACATTAGCCCCTTTGTGTCTGCAATATGTAGACTGACATTGCCTTGGATGAGCACTGTGCAGTGGGAATGTTAGTCTACACTGAATTTAGGATGAGCAGCATACACTCCTGTACACTGCTTATTCCATGTCCTCACTGATAGCTGCCTGGGCAGACTGGTGATAAACATCCAATCAGCATGGTTCCAAATTTTGTGATCATCATGTTAGTTGATGATGAACAGGAAGTGAGGCAAAATCTGAGACGGGGACAGAAAAAAAGAGGTTCAAACCCTTCCATATTTTGGCTGGATATGCATTTTAATGTAAATCAAATAAATGTAATGGTTTACACAACTTATTTAAGGAATGTTTGGCATGTGGTAATTGTTTATAAACCATGTTGGTCTGGAATTGTATTTATCGCATGTGGCGGTCTGATAAGTGTTATTGACAGTATTGGTGTTACTTTCATTAGACACTTACCTTCCTGCAGTATTTCTGAATTGGCCCCTCTATTTTATGTTGTTTTTCATGCACTGACACTGACTATCTGTCATTGTGCCAGGCTGTACGATCCCACAGTGGACATAGTGAAAGCCGATTGGTCCCCTTTTCATAAAACACCCTGGGTTCAGCCATTACTAGTTGACCTATCGCCATGGAGAATAAAATTCCAGGAGATTGAGAGCTCTTTGGACAATCAAACTGATGTGGTCTTCATAGCAGACTTCCCAGGTAAGGTGGAAACTTTCAGTATATTTATTATTGTATTGACTTTAACCTTTCTGTACCTCCTTTTGCTTACCACCTTCAGTATACGTCTGTATCATTCCAATTCTTTGTTCTTCTCCTCTCTACTCATCTGTGTTTTTTTAATTTTCCCTTATATTTCTCTTAGGCCTTTTCTTGGAGAATTACCTGCATGAGGACTTAAGCAACACCAGCATACAAGTGCTGCAGGGGGAGGTCAGTGTTGAGATTGTGAAGGACGCCAAAAACATCACTCTGAAGGAGGGAGACCGAATGCAGGTAATGCCCATGAAGACATTTCCCCAATTAATCTTCAAGCCCGAGAATTTCCCAAATTGCTCAATTACAATAAGAGCTGTGTGTAGAGAGGGACCAGAGTCTGCTAGGTAGAGGAGAGTGTCATCTACATAAAGGCTAATTTTCTCGATAAGGGATCAGAGTGTCAAACCTTTTATCTCCTGGTTAGTACGGATGGACACGGCCAGGGGTTCCGATGCCAGAGCATATAGCAAAGGTGAGAGCGGACAACCCTGCCTCGTGCCTCTACTCAGGCTAAACTCCCGAGAGGGGCACCCATTGGCCACCACTCGAGCCGTTGGTTGCTGGTATAACAGTTGCACCCATCTGATAAATTTGGTCCCAAATCCGTATCCCTCCATGCATTTCCAGAGATAACTCCACTCAACCGAATCAAATGCCTTGGCTGTATCTAATGTTACTATTACTCTTGTGCCTACATTATCACGTGTGGCCTGAAGATTGATAAATAGCTTCCTTAAATTGAAGGAAGTGTTGCGGCCAGGCATAAATCCTGACTGGTCCACATGTACCAAAGATAGTATTACTTGATTTAGGCGTTTCGAAAGTACTTTGGCTAATATTTTGACATCTACTTGGAGTAAAGATATGGGGCGGTACGACTCGGGGTACCCTGGGCCTTTCCCTGGTTTGGGTATAAGGACTATCGTGGCCTCTCTCATGGATGAAGGTAGTGTTAGGGTTTCAAACATAGTGTTATAAAGAGTCAGCAGTTTGGGTGTGAGTATCTCAGAAAAGTGTGCAACCCATGAAGACATTTAAAAGCATAGGATTCACCTCATCCATCTATTTATATTTAATTGCTTTTCATAATGCCACTTTGCCATTTGTTTCCCCATAGCTGGCTTTTTTCCAGTTTATAAAAAGTTTGACTTGGAAAGTTTTGATATTGATTTCCGTCTATGGGACATCAAGTGGGCTTAAAGGATTGCAGTAGTAAGCATAGTCTTACAAAAAGTGTGGATTAAAAAAGGGAAATCCTTAAAGATATTACACACTGTCACTTTGCCCTGCATGTGAAAGGTAACAAAGGACTCTCCACCCCAGTAATACTTGCCTTACCAGTGCTTCCTGGCAGCTCCTGCACTTAAATTCCAGATGTTGCCTGGTGTTAGAGACTAGCAGGTGACTACTAGACCTGGGCACTGTCACATGGAAGGAGGTCACATACTCCCCTATATACTGAAGCACCAAGTAATTTTTCAGCTTCAGTGGAGGAAGGATTGGGAAAGGAGCGCTACTAAGACAAGTAACACTGTGATGGGAGAGCCCTTTACTAATACATTGTCACTGTGGCCTGCATGGGCAAGGTGATGGTGTGTCTTTAAGGGCTGGTTTACACCACAATCCCCACGTTCAGTATGCTTTTCGACATGCGTATTTAAAAATGCGTTGCAATGCGTTTTTGTTTTTCCTAAGGATGTCTGCCCTTACGGGTCTAAAGGGTTAGTTCACCTTTCCGTTGAGTAGGGGTTAAACTGTTGCACATTTCCTTTTGCCAAAAACAACAAGTGAAATTTCAATTATGGACCACGCATTGAGCATTCATTACCTGTATTACCTGCAACTAACGCATCATAATATTTATTAGGAAATACCCGTAGATATTAGTCTTTTTTGAAAAATTTTGATTTTTGTATACCGGTATGTCAAATGTCATATCCCTGTGTTTCAGCTGCCAGGTGGGGAGTACCACAAAGTGTTTACAGTGTCTTCGGGCCCCTCATGTTACATGTATTTCTATGTGAACACCACAGCTGTGATCCTGGAGAAGAATCTCACCCGCCTGCAGGAGCTAAAGGAGAAGGTGGAAAATGGCAGTGGTGAGTAATGAAGGGGTTAAAGGGATTGGATCAATTTGCTGTTAGCCCATTAGAAGAAAAAAAAATCCCAGTAATTTATATTCCTAACCTTATCTGTGAACTCTGGGGCTTGGCCATTCAAGTTTCAGGTACTGCATGGGAAGGCAAAGTGGTTGTCACTTATCCCCATACCTTAAGGTATTGGTAGTACCAGAGAAATAGGCGGAGGTAGGTTTGTTTTTAAACCTGTCTGCTACAGAAAACAGCAAATTACACTTAGCAAGACAGACTCAGAATATAACAAAGGTATTTTTATGCTTGGTTTCAGGTGTGTAATACTTTTTCTATAGATAAAAAACCTATGGTAGCGTTGTTATTTTTACAGCGAGGTAAAGTGAGTAATATTGATTATCTTGTGACACTGGCACCCAAAAGTGGGTGGGCTATATTAGGTGGTAAGTGAACATGTGGTCCCAGGAGTTGATGTGTTGAAAGCAGAAAAAATGGTCACGTGTAAGGATTTGAATGACTTTGACAAGGGCCAAATTGTAACGGCTAGACAACTGGGTCAAAGCAACTCCAAAACTTCAGCTCTTGTGGGATGTGCCCGGTCTGCAGTGCCACATCAAAGGGAATAAAAAGCTGAACTAAACACTACTGCGCCTTACCAGTCCTTGATATGGTGGTTGCATTAGTTTTCTTTTTGAGGTTAACAACATTCCCAGCAAGTACAGTTGATCAGTACATGTTGATCTTGCCTGAAATGCAATGCCCTTGTCACTTCTGTAAGCTTAACTGTAAGCACAGTGTTTTTTTTTTTTTTGTGTGTAAACTACTAATCCCATCATCCCTCCCACAACCGCCACCCTTCCTATGTAATGAAGAGTAAAAAAGGCAGACACGTTTGAAGTCCAGCCTGTGTGGCAGCCATGGTTTCCTCCATAGAGTAGAAAAGAGAGGAACAGGAAGGTGGTATTCACAGGTTTAACAAATACAAAGAAAATGGAAAAAAAAATTAATGCAGCCACCACGTTGAGGGACTGTACTGATAAGTTGCAATATTTTTTTTATATATATATATATATATATATTTTTATTTGAGAATACTTTATTAATCCCAAATTGTTACGACACAGACACACAACACAAGATCACAACAATAAGCTGAACAAGATGCAAAAACACAACAAAATTACCAATAACCGCCATTAACACCAAATAACAAAATTAAAACTACACTACAAATAAAACATCCATACAATTAAAATACAACACCAACATAGAATAAATAACAGGCAAACTACAAAATACAAATAATACACCACTTTCTCTAACACCACACCAACACAATACCAACATACCGTATATACTCGAGTATAAGCTGAGTTTTTAGCACATTTTTTTTTTGTGCTGAAAAAGCCCCCGCAGCTTATACTCAAGTCACTGTGCCCATCTGCAGCCTTATGCGCCTGATCTCCCAGCGCTGTGAAATGCAGTCTAGTTGGCGGCCGTCCAGTGTAACAAAGCCCATCTTCTCCTCGTCCTCATCCTTGATAGGCAAAACACTGACTCACTGCTGGGATAATGAATCAGTCTTCTGTTACGGAAGAGCACGAGGAGAAGGCGGGGCTTTGTTACACTGCACTGCCGCCGACTAGACTGCATGTCACAGCGCCGGTGTTCTGGAGATCAGGTACATGAGGCATGCAGATGGCTCAGTGGGGCATGAAGATGGCACAGTGAGGCTGCAGATGGGCATTGTTGACCCTCTTTTGCAGAGTTTTTTGTGGTAAAATTAGGTGCCTCGGCTTATATTTGGGTCTGCCTATACTCGAGTATATACGGTACTATAAAAACAACACAAAATCCTTATCCTAAACCAGAATTAAATCTTCACCTCCAGCCCTCACAGAAAATAATTATATATCTTGATCGCCACAGGCAAAAATGATTTCCTATGTCGCTCTGTGGGGCATTGTGGGTGTAACTATCTGTCACTGATGGTACTCCGCAGACTGACCAGCGTATTGAGGAGTGGGTGGGAGGAGTTGTCCAAGATTAAACGTAACTTGAACAACATTCTCCTTTCCAACACTGTTGTAAAAGACTCCAATTCCAATCCAACAACATCACTGGCCTTGCAAATCAGTTTGTTTGGTGTCAGACACCCTAAGCCTGCTTCCGCAGCATGCCACTGCATATAGGAGAGCGCTGGCCACCACAAACTCATAAAACATCTTCAGCATTGTCCGGCAGATGTTAAAGGACCTCAGTCTCCTCAAAAAGTAGAGGTGGCTCTGGCCTTTCCTATAGAGCACCTTAGTGTCCTTGCTCCAGTCCAGCTTATTATCTATGTGCACCCCCAGACCCCAATCGTGGATGGAGATTGGGGTCACTGGTGGCTTCCTCTTTCTGAAATCCACAACCAGCTCCTTTGCTTTTCGGATTAGATATGCTTAATGTGCATAACACAATGGGGTCAGTTGGTATGAGACATACAGTCCCTGACACTTGGAACTGGTTTTAGCTACAATTGACTGTTTAAACATCTATAAAACAGAAGCAGGCAGAGATCTGTAAAAACATTTACCAACATTCTTACACTTTATATACAGTTGCCTTATATAGACACATTAGAAATTCACTTCAGATTTGAAAACGAGGTTTTGAGGGACAGATGCAACACTGTCTACCTGCTCTCTCACCCAGGCATTGGTGTAGTGCACTAATCCACTCTGTTATAATCTGGTGATTTGAGAACCACTGCTGTTCCCAAACTTGTTGTGTCCCACATATAGAAAGCCTCCTAAAAATATCAGTGCAGTCGCCATTCAAACTCAGACCTGCCTTGGAAGTTTGAATGTGTTTGTAGCTACAAAAAGCAGAGAAACTTGCCATACTTGCTATGGATTAGTGACTTAATTTAGAGTTGTCGAAGGGTTACTGTCACTCAGTCAAGTGGAGATTAAGGCAGGTTGAGATAAGAGATGGGAGCTCCACACAAAGGGGGAAGTTCAGTTTTAAGGCCTCCTCCCTGGCTCCTGTTTGTGAAACTGAGCTTTTGGGGAGGAGGGGGGAGCGGGTACCTGGTTTTGACAGGTACCCCCACTCTCACTTCTGTTCAAGTCGCCTTAGGCGGTCGGAAGCAGAAGTTTTCCTTCCCCTCACCCTCCCAAACTCTTCTGGGACCTAAGACAGGTCCCAGAAGACTTCGGGACCAGTTGCAGAGCGGAGCGCCGCTCACGTATGCGCAGTGGGCACCTGGCTGTGAAGCTGCAAGCTGTCACAGCTGGGTGCCCATAGTAAAGAGGCCGGTGCCGCCGAGGAAGGATACATGGTGAAAATGGCTGGGGTGAGTGCACCGCTGGATCGTGGGAGAGGTGAGTGGCAGTCAGCAGCTACACTTTTTGTAGCTGCTGACTTTTAATAAACACAAAAATGACTGGAACTCTCCGATACACTCACAGTACACCCCTCACATTTTTGTAAATATTTATTTTATTATATCTTTTCATGTGACAACACTGAAGAAATTACACTTTGCTACAATGTAAAGTAGTGAGTGTACAGCAGGGGTTGGCAACCCCTGGCACACAGCCGCATTTACAATGGCACGCGAAGACGCCTGGGACGTCCCCACCTCCCTCGCATCAGCTGGGCTGGCTACACAGGTTGATTGTTCCCGACCTCATTTACCACCCGCCTCCGTTCCTGCCCACCTTACTCTGCTTGCCTGTACTCAGCCGATACTGAAGTGGTGTTTATCAGGGCTGGATCCCCACCCTATTCACAATGGATGCTGTGCCCGGGTCCGTAAGCTCCCCCTTCCGTTCTCAGACTGCAGTTAGCCTCTTTGCAGGACATGTAGAGAAGCTGCTCCTTCCCACACTGCTCACAGGTGAGAACAGAACACAACTTCAATCTGCACAGTGTGTATCTCCTCACTGTTGTAGTTCTCAGATCGGAAAGGCAGCACAGCTGCAACAGCCAGTAACACACTGTGCACTGTGAGACATTTCTGTCATTTTATTCTGGGCTCATTTCACTCCTGTTTCATTCCCTCTCTGCGTACACATCTCTTCCAGCCACAATCTTGCAGTAAATCAGACGGTCCTTGCACCGATCCTCCTGCCGTTTTCCCGTTCACTTTATCCCCTCTTCTGTTTATAATTCTGCTCTCCTCACCAGTGGCGGCTGGTGAAGTTTTAGGATGGGGGGCGCCAGACCCTGCCCCTCCTTTTTGACCCCTCCCACTTCTCTCCGTCCCCTCTATTCCACTAGATTCCACCCATAGTGTCAGGAGTATACAGCCCCAGCATCACAGGACAGAGTATACAGCCCCAGCATCACAGGACAGAGTATACAGCCCCAGCATCACAGGACAGAGTATACAGCCCCAGCATCACAGGACAGAGTATACAGCCCCAGCATCACAGGACAGAGTATACAGCCCCAGCATCACAGGACAGAGTATACAGCCCCAGCATCACAGGACAGAGTATACAGCCCCAGCATCACAGGACAGAGTATACAGCCCCAGCATCACAGGACAGAGTATACAGCCCCAGCATCACAGGACAGAGTATACAGCCCCAGCATCACAGGACAGAGTACATACCTTCCAAATTTAGAACTTGAGGCTGATGTAAGCATGCGGTGGGTGTGGCCAGACTGTTATCAGTGGAAGGGGCTTAAGGGGCATGGTTAAACAACCCCCCCCCCATGTGTTGCGTTTGTTACAATATGATTTTTTTTTTATTAATCAGACTTGATACATGAGACATAACATTACACAATAGTGGTTGGTCATAGAGATATTGTCAGTTTTTGGCTTGAGTAGATTTCTCAAACAAATGCTGTTTTATACAATGAGGGTAGATATCATTGTTGTATTCAATTGAGTGTTCAATTAACAGGCTATTGACTCTATAGCTACAGTAAACAAGTAAGACATTATTTGTTTGGGATTCTTTCAGCTTTCAAACTGCAAGAATGGCTGTTAAATTACTGTCTTGGTTTGAGTAGACAATGGTACGTAGATACAGTTTTCAACAGTCCATTGTTTCTACAGCTACAGTAAACAGGCATGTTTTCTGTTGTTTAACTATGGCAAACAGCCTGATACATAAAAGGGGGTGAGTAGAGACACACACACACACCATCATGCTGTAACATCAGAAGCAAGCCACCCATGATAGAACAGTGCCTGATGCTCCCGAAAAATCGTTGCCAATGGAGATCACGAACATACAGTAACTTTTAAGTGTATTTGTACTGATATAGACTATAGGCTGTTCATTTGATAGGCATTTTGCTTGTTATAGAGATCTGTCAGTCTTGTATTGTATAGATGTCAATCAGCGCAAACTACTATAAACCCACACCCAATTGCAAGCTGAACACTACAGGTAATCACAAATGCCTGAACAGATATCAAAAAATCGGAAAGAGAATAAGTGCAGCGCAGTAAATAAAGTCCCCAATGATCAATACAGGCAGATCCCCATATCACTTTCACTTCCTAGTATCCTAGTCTGCTGTGTTCCTTCCCAGTGACAACATCCAGGAGATCACCATTCCCTAGGGGATACATGTGAGTTTGACCCCTGCCTTGCAGTGGTCCACATTCTCTGGTAAGCGCAATTGAAAACTGCATACAAGATTTTCCTTCCTCTGGCCGTTGAAAGTGATATGTGGATCTGCCTGTGTTGATCATTGGGGACTTTATTTACTGCGCTGCACTTATTCTCTTTCCGATTTTTTGAGTCTTGTATTGTATTCCTAAGATTGTAATAGTTTTGTATGTACAGCATCTTTCTATAGTAAAAGCAGAATTTACACACTGCAGAAATCTCAGCTTCCTTGCTTATACCACAGAGTAACCTTGCTAGATAGACGAAAGCAAAACACCCCACCACCAAACAATAACCCTCCACCACCATCCCTCTCCCCATCATTACACAGGACCCCTTCCTCAACACTACCCCCCATTGTTACACAGGACCCCCCCCCCCATCATACTAACCCATCATTAAACACAGAGGTTATTTGTTGAGGGTGGAGAGGTGGGGGTGGGGTGTTTAGGGTGGAGAGGCAGGGAGCAGGGGGGTGATTTGGTGTGTAGAGGCAGGGAGCGGGGGAGGTGTTTAGGGTGGAAAGGTAGGGAGGGTTATTGTTTAGGGTTGTACAGGCAGGGACTGGAGGGTTATTGTTTAGGGTGGAGAGGCAGGGAGGGGAGGGTTATTGTTGTTTAGGGTGCAGAGGCAGGGAGGGGAGGGTTATTGTTTAGGGTGGAGAGGTAGGGAGGGGAGGGTTATTGTTTACGGTGGAGAGGCAGGGAGGGGGGTATTTAGGTTGGAGAGACAGGGAGAGGAGTTATTGTTTAGGGTGGAGATGCGGGGAGGGGGGGTGTTTAGGGTGGAGATGCAGGGAGGGGGGGTATTTAGGGTGGAGATGCCGGGGGGTGGGTGTTTAGGGTGGAGAGGCAGGGAGGGGGGTATTTAGGTTGGAGAGGCAGGGAGAGGAGTTATTGTTTAGGGTGGAGATGCAGGGAGGGGGGGTGTTTAGGGTGGAGATGCCGGGGGGTGGGTGTTTAGGGTGGAGAGGCAGGGAGGGGGGTATTTAGGTTGGAGAGGCAGGGAGAGGAGTTATTGTTTAGGGTGGAGATGCAGGGAGGGGGGGTGTTTAGGGTGGAGATGCCGGGGGGTGGGTGTTTAGGGTGGAGAGGCAGGGAGGGGGGTATTTAGGTTGGAGAGGCAGGGAGAGGAGTTATTGTTTAGGGTGGAGATGCAGGGAGGGGGGGTGTTTAGGGTGGAGATGCCGGGGGGTGGGTGTTTAGGGTGGAGAGGCAGGGAGGGGGTTATTGTTTAGGGTGGAGATGAAGGGGGGGTGTTTAGGGTGGAGAGGCAGGCAGGGGTGTGTTTAGGGTGGAGAAACCCCACAGCTGCAAGTCACTGCCACGCACCACAACACTCAGAAGCCCCACCCTCCCCCCTCCATGAAGCTCTGCAGTAGCTGAGAAAAGTGATCGGGGGGGGGCAGAATCACGGCAGGACACAGTACTTACTGGGTGGAGCAGTCACTCGGTAAAAAGCTTGGGGGGGGGGGGGGGCAGCGCCCCCTATGGATTGGCCGCCTCTGCTCCTCACATAAATTATTGCCTCTGATGTCAGCTCTGGGCATTCCACAGGTGTCCACACACACACCCATCTGTGCTGACACCCTTTCCATCCCAGCAGCTGTCCTATCAAAATCATGCACTTAGCACATTCTCTGCAGCCCGTCCCTTTGCTCTTCATTAAAGGGGTTGTAAACCCTCATGTTTTTTTCACCTTAATGCATCCTAATGCATTTTACTCACCTGAGTCCTGTATTTCCCCACCGGAGACGCGCTCTTCCAGTCTGGCCGGGGTTCTCAGCTCTTGATTGGATAGATTGATAGCAGCGCAGTCATTGGCTCCCGCTGCTGTCAATCAAATCCAATGACCCAGGGGGCGGGCCCGAGTCCTATATTTGGCATCAATAGACGCTGAATGCTAGACTCGGGAGCGTGCCTGCAAGGTAACCCCCCGGGAGAGCGCTTCTTTTAGGGGGTTATACGATGCAGGAGGAGCTACCAGCACCGCCAGGGGACGCCAGAAGTCGAGGATCGGGGCTACTCTGTGAAAAACTAACTGCACAGTGGAGATAAGTATGACATGTTTGTTATTTAAAAAAAATAAAAAACAAAGCAGGAATTGGGCTGATTTGAAGTGTGATGGTACAGGAAATTGGGGCTGATCTGAAGGGTGAAAGTGCAACAATTGGCCTGATCTGAGAGTGCAAGAATCGGGGATGATCTGAGCTGTGATAGTACAGGAATTTGGGCTGATTTGAGATATGAAGGTGCAGGAATACGTGTGGTCTGAAGTGTTTAGGTGCAGGAATTGGTGTGATCTGAGGTGTGAAGGTGCAGGAATTGGGGGTGATCTGAGGTATGAAGGTAAAGGAGCTGATCTGAAGGTGCAAAGCTCAATATTAATTTCATTATTCATTGCTTATAGCATTTCCTTTATTTAAATTTCTTTTCATGATTGAGAATGTGAAGTTGACTTTTCTGTAGTTGGCACTCTATTTATTTTTTAAAACATTTTTTCGGCACACTATGCTCAAAAGGTTGCCTACCCCTTGTACAGCTTGTATAACAGTGTAAATTTGCTGTCCCCTCAAAATAACTCAACACACAGCCTTTAATGTCTAAACCGCTGGCAACAAAAGTGAGTACACCCCTAAGTGAAAATGTCCAAATTGGGTCCAAAGTTTCAATATTTTGTGTGGCCACCATTATTTTCCAGCACTGCCTTAACCCTCTTGGGCATGGAGTTCACCAGAGCTTCACAGATTGTCACTGGAGTCCTCTTCCACTCCTCCATGATGACATCACGGAGCTGGTGGATGTTAGAGACCTTGCACTCCTCCACCTTCCGTTTTGAGGATGCCCTACAGATGCTCAATAGGGTTTAGGTCTGGAAACATGCTTGGCCAGTCCATCACCTTTACCCTCAGCTTCTTTAGCAAGGCAGTGGTCATCTTGGAGGTGTGTTTGGGGTCGTTATCATGTTGGAATAGTGCCCTGTGGCCCAGTCTCCGAAGGGAGGGGTTCATGCTCTGCTTCAGTATGTCACAGTACATGTTGGCATTCATGGTTGCCTCAATGAACTGTAGCTTCCCAGTGTCAGCAGCACTCATGCAGCCCCAGACCATGACACTCTCACCACCATGCTTGACTGTAGACAAGACACACTTGTCTTTGTACTCCTCACCTGGTTGCCGCCACACACGCTTGATATCATCTGAACCAAATAAGTTTATCTTGGTCTCATCGGACCACAGGACATGGTTTGAGTAATCCATGTCCTTAGTCTGCTTGTGTTCAGCAAACTGTTTGCGGGCTTTCTTGTTCATCATCTTTAGAAGAGGCTTCCTTTTGGACGACAGCCATGCTGACCAATTTGATGCAGTGTGCGGCGTATGGTCTGAGCACTGACAGGCTGACCCGACCCCTTCAACCTCTGCAGCAATGCTGGCAGCACTCATACATCTATTTCCCAAAGACAACCTCTGGATATGACGCTGAGCACATGCACTCAACTTCTTTGGTCGACCATGGCGAAGCCTGTTCTGAATGGAACCTGTCCTGTTAAACCGCTGTATGATCTTGGCCACCGTGCTGCAACTCAGTTTCAGGGTCTTGGCAATCTTCTTATAGCCTAGACCATCTTTATGTAGAGCAACAATAACGATAAAACCAGATTTAACACACCTGCTCCCCATTCACACCTGAGACCCTGTAACACCGAGTCACATGACACCGGGGAGGGAAAATTTCTCATAGAGGTGTACTCACTTTTGTTGCCAGCAGTTTAGAAATGAATGGCTGTGTGCTGAGTTATTTTGAGGGGACAGCAAATTTACACTGTTGTACAAGCTGTACACTCACTACTTTACTTTACATTGTAGCAAAGTGTAATTTCTTTGGTGTTGTCACATGAAAGGATATAATAAAATATTAACAAAAATGTGAGGGGTGTACTCACTTTTGTGAGATACTGTGTGTGTGTGTGTGTGTATATATATTTGAAACTAAGTATGTAGATATTATCTCCATTATTATTCGTTTTTGCATAGTTTACCAGAAAGCAATTGCTCAAGTGGCACATTTTTATTTGCAGTTTTCATATTTCCATTGTTTTAGCTTAACATTACTTTTTTTTTTTTTTTTTTTTGTGCAGAATAAAAGCCATTTGATTGGTTAACAGATAACCCCTGCTTTTGTCCTATGTGCTTTCTTTCTTTGCCATCTAGAGAGTGCACCCCTTCCACCAGAACTTCAGCCACTTCTCTCAGGGACATTAGATGGAGTCAACGTTACAGACCCTCTGGTTCTCACATACCTGCGTAGACAGAAGCGAATTCAGGAAGCAGAGCGCAGGCGCAATGCAACCATCGTAGAAAGATTTGAGAGGTTTTTCAATAAGAAGTATTATCTTCTTCGTCGCAGGTAAGTGCTTGGAATTGGGTGTTTATGTTAAAGTGGTTGTAGCCCTAAAGAAAAAAATGCTCCTGTCCCTTTAAGGCATGATATATTGCATTATGCTTTTGTAGTGTCATTTATTCCTTTCCATGTTGTACAATGCCTGTTCCTGTGTTCCCTGTGTAAACTGACCACACTAATCATGGCTGCAGATTCATGATAGCGTGTTCAGTTTACATCCCTCTGTCATCCTGCTTGTGTATTCAGCATCTGTGCATCTCCCCCTCCCTCTTTAGTAGTCTGTGTGAAGCAGATCTCCTCCCCGCCCCTCCCTTCCTGCTTTGATTGAGAATTCTGCTGCAGCTGCTCCTCTCCTTTAGAAAAGTGGTTGTAAAATCACATCTATCATATACTTTTAACCTCTCTGTTTTAGGAACATATTAAGTAGTGTGTGTTTTCTTTATCATACATTGTCTTGTTTTGGCTGCTTTCTTTTGGATGGGTGGGGGTTCGCCATTGCGCATGATGGTTTGCCATAGCGCACGCAAATTCGCAGCTGTGTTGGCGGCCATGGCGCATGCAGCTTGCCACACAGAACATTGTGCGCACACAGAGCCGTGCGTGAGCTGTAGCTCTAAGGATGGTGCACGAAGACTTGCTTATATGTGTGCGTGTACACAGCTGCACACGTCTGCTGTGACCGCATGCGCAGATCATCCCAGCGCACAGCCATCTTATTTAAGCAGAGAGTGGCTGACATACAGCACTTCCAAGGGACAGCTGTGGGACACAGCAGGCTCTGAACCGTTCACTTTCAGCAGTTCATTCTTACCTGGGTCTTGCAATGTCTTCAAAAAAAGAGGAGTGGGGCTAACACTACAGGGAAGGGCACATCTGTGTCATTGCTGAGAAGACTAGTAGAAACCCTAGTGTTGTATCCCCTGAGAGACCAGCTCAGAGCAGAGTTTGCCCATCAACATCCTGGAGTTGCAGGTGGTACGTCTGGCCCTACGGTCCTGGACGGTGGAACTTCAGGACTGCTCTATAAGGGTTCAGTTCGACAATGCCACTGCAGTGGCCTATATCAACCACCAGGGCAGTTGAGCCATTCAACTCAGGAGGATGTGAACCAAATATTAGCCTGGGCAGGGGGACATGTGCCAGTTCTATAGGCGGTCCATATCCCGGGGGTAGAGAACTGGGAGGCAGATTATCTTAGCCATCAGCAGATCTGTCCGGGGGAATGGTCCCTGTTCAGGGAAATTTGCCAGCGATGAGGACTGCCAGATGTCGATCTGTTGGCATCCAGCTTCAACAACAAGCTACATCCGTTTGTGTCTCGAACAAGGGATCCCCTGGCAATCGGAGCAGATGCTCTGGTATTTCATGGAGCCAGTTCTTCCTGGTTTATATTTTCCCCCCGATCCCTCTCCTTACACATTTGTTGCACAGGATTCGGAGAGAGGGGGTTCCAGTCGTCCTGGTGGCACCAGCCTGGCCCAGAAGGCCCTGGTTCCCAGAGATCGTGAGACTGACAATAGACGGATGAAGTCATTGGTACAATAAATATTATTCGAGGGTGGTTACAGATTCCCTCTATCTATTGCACCTATGTATTACCTTGTCTATTCCTATAGTTAGCTAGTCTATTAAATCTCTGATCACTGTTGATATCACTATAATACAAGGTTAGCCATGAAACCAAGCAAACTGCTTAATAAAACAAAGTCTTATTTATTTCCCAAGAAAATAGGAAAACGCTAACATGAAAATACTAAAGAAAGATAATACATAGCATATAAAACCAGAACATATAATGCAAGAATATCAAAGATACTTATCGCAATGCTTTCCTCCAGATTTTGTTTCGTCAGCTGGGGTCAGATGGCAAAGAGATAGCTCTCTAACTCGTTCAGTCCTTTATACTTCAATCATACACCATCCAGACCCAACCCCATTGCCATCCCATCTAGACTTTTGACGAATCACATTTATGGGGCAGTCCTCCTCATTGTATTATATTACTGTTCGTCCTGCTGTATTGGTCTCTAGGGGCAGCATCGTCCATGTCTATGTATCCTGGTCAATTTTCAATGCCTTTGATATTTTGATCTTCTGTAGCAGGACATTCATCAATCATCTTGTCAGCTATTGGCCCTTTCAAGTTTGCGTTATAACAGACAGTCCGGAGCCAAGCGGGAATTCAGGTTCAACTGCCACCTACAGGAGGTTGGGACACTGGCAAACAGAACAATTGTAGGCCAGCGTATAATCCCTCATTTACCAGCATACCGCAATTTTTAATAAAGCCTGTAAATACCTTATCTTTGATCTCTTCTGGCCGGTCACAGCGGTCACCCTCCCTCTCTAGCTTGTAGATCGGAGGAATACAGCAGCCAGAGGTTAGGTGACCGGTCATAAAAGAGCAAAGATCAGGTATTTACAGGCATCATTTAAAAAAAAATCAGGACACATTGGTCTCTAAAGGTGAATGGGGTCCCCTGGGGGGACTCCAATTGCAGGGATTTCTACATACCTGAGGCTTAAGTCTGGTTCTGCAGAACAAACAGTCCATTCCTCGTCAAGGGATCCCACAGTCAGTCAGTCTCCCAACATGGTCTCCACTGGACATCACTTAAGTGTTGTAGGACTTTCGCCTGAGGAAAGGTATGGAAGTTCTCCTTCTGACAGTTCAAGTGGCCTGGTCCCTATGCTGAAGGACACCGAGGGTGCTACTTCTGACATCATTGTCTTGCCTTGGAGACCAGGACCCTCAATCTGGCTCTCCTAATCTGGTAGTCTCCACATGGAAGGGGTGGGTTTTGCAACTGGGTGCTCCTTATCTCCTGCTTGGAAGGAATTATCCATTGCTAAGATCCCCTAGATTGTCAATGGGCAAAACACACTTGAATCCTGCTGCAGGTATCTGCTATAGTAGGAAAAGTATGTCACCCTCTCTATTGCTAACCATGGTCATCAGGAGAAAAAAGAAAAGGTGATCAGAAATGCAATGTTTTCTGGCTTTTTGCTTACATATTATACCTAAAGAGGATCTGCCTTGAATCCTGGCTATGCCACTATGTCTACTTTCTGCAGCTTTCAAATCAGCATCTCTCAGGACTGTACCCAGATCCCACTGCATGGAAGACACAGGGTCAGCCTGCAACATTGCTGCAGGCACTGGACACTAGATTTGGTGTTCACCCCCTTTTACAGCAAGAAGTAGTTAGCCCTTAAGATCCACCCATCTGGTGGAGCCCTATCCCTGAAGACCACCTCCAAAGAGGAGGTATGCCCCCCGAAGCAGGGAGTTAATATGTCTTTTCTTAGGATGTAGCACCCGAAGCTGTGGGGTAGTGAGTTTGAGACTGAGCCCCTTCCTTTACAAGGGGGTCCCTCCCTGGAATTGGCTCAACTGGGATCAAATCCACCCCTCCCTACCTTTTGAAGTGGTCCCTGGATCTTAGGCACCTGCCTTAGTGCACAGCAGGGTGGCAGTTAGAGCTGCACAATTAATCGTAAAAAAAACGTGATCTCGATTCACCCCCTCTGACATCTGTCCTGCTGAGTTTGCCAATTCTTTCATATAAACAAGTGGAGAGATTATCTGCTCAGTCAGCTGTCAAAAGAAAGCATCTGGGCAGTCTGCCAAGTTTAGAACTTGAAACATTGTAACTAACTTGCTTCTTAGATCAAAGGGATAAACTTCTCTATGTAAACAAATAAACCCAGCAGTCTGCCAACAACCTGTAAATGCAGGAAGTTTAACCACTTAAAGTCTAAATATTTTTCTGACACTTCTTTCTTAAGTTAAAATCAATATTTTTTGCTAAAAAAATTACTTGGAACCCCCAAACATTATATATATATATATATATATATATATATATATATATATATATATATATATATATATATATATATATATATATATATTTTAGCAGAGACCCTAGGGAATAAAATGGCAATTGCTGCAATATTTTATGTCACACTGTATTTGCCCAGTGGTCTTTCAAATGCAATTTTTTGGGAAAAAATACACTTCAATAAATAAAAAAACGAAACAGTAACGTTAGCACAATTTTTTTCGTTTTAATGTGAAAGATGATGTTACGCCGCGAGAATCGTGATCTATCCTCTAAGCAAAAAAATCGTGATTCTCATTTTTAGCCAGAATCATGCAGCTCTAGTGGCAGTGTGATTCCATAGGTCGGGAGCAGTCTGTCGCACAGCAATTGAGACAATTCAAAAGTGTGGTGTAGCCATGGAGTGCCATGCAACGCTTTCTCCCTATGCAGGTACATTCTATTGCAACAGCTCTGCAACACACTTCCTCTTTGCTGGTACATTCTGTTGCAGCAGGCCTGTCGCATATAGCTAGACTTGGATGCACTGGTGCATGTGCTGTATGCTAGGCCCCCTCCGGAAGTGGTTTCCTGTTTCTGTACTCAACTGAAGATGCCATTTTGAGCACGTGCCGTCCAGACACACTGCAAAGAACAACTAAGGCATTTCCAGTCAACCTGATAGTAGTGGTAGATGCAGCTATTTCTTGCCTCAACAAATCTCTGACAATTCCAATTAGGGACATTCAGATCTTTAAGGACTCTATGGACAAGAGGTTGGAGGATGTCCTTAAAGCCTCCTTTACTCCATCTAGCTCAGTTAAGCAAATGACCCTGGTATTTGGCCATTTGTCAGACCTTTGAGGTTTTGGGCCAAACATTGGTCAATCCTTACAGATTCCTCAAGTCCTCCAAAGGTTGAACAACTCCCAGTGGGCTTATGTTACTGGCCATTGTACAATGCAGGCACTTTAGAACTTTGGGTGGATCCTCATCCTCCAGAAGTCTGTGCTGGATCTGACCCATCACATGAAGTACCAAGGCTTAATTTTGGACATTGGCCAGACCTGAGTATTTCTACACCAGGAACAGGTATTGACCCTCCAATTTCGTGTTCGGCCTCTTCACTCCAAAAAGCTCCCATCAGTCTGGTTTTGCATAAGAGTTCTGGGCTTGATGGTAGCCTTATTTGAAACAGTGAGGTTTTCCAAGTCTCACTCCAAGCCCCTGCAGCTTAGTGTTCTAACTGCGTAGGACAAATTACTTCACTCTCTGGATCGGCACATACACCTAAGCCGGGATATCCCTAATCTGGTGGCTGACTGGCCCTGCTTTAGAATTGGCAAAGTAATTTCTCCTGTTAACCTGGATGGTTCTTATGACAGATGCCAGCTAGTTGGGCTGTGGAGTCGTCCTCAGGTCAGGGACGGTTCAGGGAACTTGTTCATCAAGGCAGTTCAGACTTCTCTGGAAAGAAGGGCTTCAGGGAAAACCGACGAGGGTTCAGCTGGACAATGCCACAGCTGTGGCTTTGAAATCAATCTTCAGCGTGGCCCAAAAGAGGAGGCAGATTCTCACCTGAGCCAAAAGATATATGTTCTGATTTTGTCTGCAGTCCACATTCTAATGCCCTGTACACACGGTCGGACATTGTTCGGACATTCCGACAACAAAATCCATGGATTTTTTTCCGACGGATGTTGGCTCAAACTTGTCTTGCATACACACGGTCACACAAAGTTGTCGGAAAATCCGATCGTTCTGAACGCGGTGACGTAAAACACGTACGTTGGGACTATAAACGGGGCAGTAGCCAATAACTTTCGTCTCTTAATTTATTCTGAGCATGCGTGGCACTTTGTGCATCGGATTTGTGTACACACGATCGGAATTTCCGACAATGGATTTTGTTGTCGGAAAATTTTATAGCAAGCTCTCAAACTTTGTGTGTCGGAAATTCCTATGGAAAATGTGTGATGGAGCCCACACACGGTCGGAATTTCCGACAACTAGGTCCTATCACACATTTTCCATTGGAAAATCCTATCGTGTGTACAGGGCATTAGAGTGGACAATTGTCAGTCATCAGCGGCCTAAATCTGGGGGAATGGTCTCTTCACCCCAGAATGTTCTGGAGGCCTCTGTCACCGGTGGAAGACATTGGACATGGATTTGTTACACCCTTACATCAATGGTAACCCTATGTAAGAAAGATCTCACTATAAAAACGTTTCTGATACTTAACATCTTGCATACAGGAAGATCGCTTAGTGCAGTGGGGATCTTTAGTGTACTGAGCACCTACCACAACCAGCCCTAAAGCAAATCTTTAGTCCTAGCATACACTTTTTTTCATTTTATAAAACCATTGTAATAACAATACAAACAATAACTACTTTTGACAGTCTAATATAAGATTACTTGAAAAATCCCCTTTCATGTTGTGAGTTTTGCCTGTCTGCTGGCTATCTCTTTCCACAACTTCCTGGATTCCCTGCATGTTTGGCATCTTCTCCTCTGTTGTTTACTCTGTTTCTAAGGACTACATATCCCATAGTACCTTGCTGCCTGCAAGCAGTGATTCCTGTACTGACTCCGCCACCCGAAGCTCCTCATCTCAGTAGTTCAGAAGGCAGGCTCTGTGAAATGTGTGACAAAAAATTCTAGGAAATCTTCACAAACTAAGTTTACAAACGTCAAGATCATTCAGGTTAATAGGAGTAGGCTAGAAAAAAATAAATAATTTTGTGTGGAAGTGAATATAATTACATTTTGACCATAGACATGCAATTTAAGTATGAAATGTAGCTGAGAATTGCAATTTACAATAACATCATTATTAGGATTCTGTAGATATTTTGTTATACTGCATTTTAAAATATATTAAAATTCCTTATGTATTTTTGTTGTCTGGCTTAGTTTCCTGATGACAGGCATTTCGCTGCGAAATCTCATTGTGGGCCGGCCATCACTGGAGCAGTTAGCAGACGAAGTAGCATTTGCCAGTATCAGATATGAGGATTCAAGGCAGCAGGAAGACAAGGCAGGAGCGCCTTCCACAAGTGAACCTGAACATACAGACTTGTAATTTGTGCTTTGTGGAATTTTTGTGGACCAGGCAGTATATCACTAGACTGTGATTAATTTTTTTTTTTTTTTTTTTTACTATTTTTGTACATTTTTTACTGAAGAAAATTTTATAGACCAAACCAACCACACAGCTGTGAGATGTGCTAGAGATCAAGTATTTTGGCAGAAATAAATGGTTCTCAATGTACTTGGAAAAGGTGCTAAAAGGATTTTATTTTTTCACCTCTTTAAAATATTAGTCCAAAGATCGTCAACTTCAGCTGACCTACTAATTATAAAATATAACTAAAGGCAAAACTTTTTTTTTTTTTTTTTTTTTAGTTTTGGAGAGAGTGGAGATGGATTAGAATACCTGCCAGGTTTCTGTTGCTGTTTGTGCCCTGTTAAGAAGATCCACCCTCTCCTATTTGTCATGTTTACCATTATCTCTGAAAGTGAAAGTAAAAGAAAATCCCAAATTTTGGGTTGTCCCCAGAACAGGATAAGTAAGAATATCTTCCAAGGGGCACACTAGTTCTGGTGACAACCAGGGATTTTCTCATATTTCCTGTTATAGCTTTTGGACAGGAAGTGAAATCTCTCCAATAGGACATAGATGGCAAATATAAACCTTACAGGGGTTATAACCCTCCATTACGCTATTAAAAATTAGGGATGAGCCGAACACCCCCCTGTTCGGTTCGCACCAGAACAGGAAAAAAGTTAGTTCGAACATGCGAACGCCGTTAAAGTCTATGGGACACGAACATGAAAAATCAAAAGTGCTAATTTTAAAGGCTTATATGCAAGTTATTGTCATAAAAAGTGTTTGGGGACCTGGGTCCTGCCCCAGGGGACATGGATCAATGCAAAAAAAAAAGTTTTAAAAACGGACGTTTTTTCAGGAGCAGTGATTTTAATAATTTTAATAAAGTCAAACAATAAAAGTGTAATATTCCTTTAAATTTCGTAGCTGGGAGGTGTCTATAGTATGCCTGTAAAGGGGCGCATGTTTCCCGTGTTTAGAACAGTCTGACAGCAAAATGACATTCCGAAGGAAAAAAGCCATTTAAAACTACTTGCGGCTATTGCATTGCCCGTCCGACAATACACATAGAAGTTCATTGATAAAAACGCCATGGGAATTCCCCACAGGGGAACCCCGAACCAAAATTAAAAAAAAAAAATGACGTGGGGGTCCCCCTAAATTCCATACCAGGCCCTTCAGGTCTGGTATGGATATTAAGGGGAACCCCGGCCAAAATAAAAAAAAATGACGTGGGGGTCCCCCTAAATTCCATACCAGACCCTCCAAGTCTGGTAAGGATTTTAAGGGGAACCCCGCACCAAAAAAAAAAAAAGACGTGGGGTCCCCCAAAAAATCCATACCAGACCCTTATCCGAGCACGCAACCTGGCAGGCCGCAGGAAAAGAGGGGGGCACAAGAGAGCGCCCCCCCCGAACCGTACCAGGCCACATGCCCTCAACATTGGGAGGGTGCTTTTGGGATAGCCCCCCCAAAACACCTTGTCCCCATGTTGATGAGGACAAGGGCCTCATCCCCACAACCCTGGCCAGTGGTTGTGGGGGGTCTGCGGATCCCCAGATCCCGGCCCCCCCCCCCCCCCGTGTGAAATGGTAAGGGGGTACAAAAGTACCCCTACCATTTCACTAAAAAACTGTCAAAAATGTTAAAAATGACAAGAGACAGTTTTTGACAATTCCTTTATTTAAATTCTTCTTCTTTCTTCTATCTTCCTTCATCATTTTCTTCTGGCTCTTCTGGTTCTTCCTCCGGCGTTCTTGTCCAGCATCTCCTCCGCGGCGTCTTCTATCTTCTTCTCCTCGAGCCGCTCCGCACCCTTGACATGGGGGGAGGCTCCCGCTCTTCTCTTCATCTTCTTCTCTTCTTCATCAACTTCTTCATCTTCTTCTTTTCTTCTCTTCTTCATTTTCTGCTCTGGGCCACTCCGCATCCATGCTGGCATGATGGGAGGGTCCCCGCTGTGTGACGACGTCTCCTCGTCTGACGGTTCTTAAATAACGGGGGGCGGGGCCACCCGGTGACCCCACCCCCCTCTGACACACGGTGACTTGACGGGCCTTTCCTGTGACGTCACGGGGAATGCCACAGGGAAGTCCCGTCATGTCCCGTGTGTCAGAGGGGGCGGGGTCACCGGGTGGCCCCGCCCCCCGTTATTTAAGAACCGTCAGACGAGGAGACGCCGTCACACCGCGGGAGCCTGCCTCCATGCCAGCATGGATGCGGAGCGGCCCGGAGAAGAAGATGAAGAAGAGAAGAAAAGAAGATGAAGAGAAGAGCAGGAGCCTCCCCCCATGCCATGGGTGCGGAGCGGCCCGAGGAGAAGAAGATAGAAGACGCCGCGGAGGAGATGCTGGACGAGAACGCCGAAGGAAGATCCAGAAGAACCAGAAGAAGATGAAGGAAGATAGAAGAAAGAAGAAGCATATAAATAAAGGAATTGTCAAAAACTGTCTCTTGTCATTTTTAACATTTTTGACAGTTTTTTAGTGAAATGGTAGGGGTACTTTTGTACCTCCTTACTATTTCACACGGGGGGGGGGCTGGGATCTGGGGGTCCCCTTGTTAAAGGGGGCTTCCAGATTCCGATAAGCCCCCCGCCCGCAGACCCCCACAACCACCGGCCAGGGTTGTGGGGATGAGGCCCTTGTCCTCATCAACATGGGGACAAGGTGTTTTGGGGGGCTACCCCAAAGCACCCTCCCAATGTTGAGGGCATGTGGCCTGGTACGGTTCAGGAGGGGGGGGCGCTCTCTCGTCCCCCCCCCCTCTTTTCCTGCGGCCTGCCAGGTTGCGTGCTTGGATAAGGGTCTGGTATGGATTTTTGGGGGGACCCCACGCTGTTTTTTTTTTTGTTTTTTTTGGCGCGGGGTTTCCCTTAAAATTCAGGTCTGGTATGGAATTTAGGGGGACCCCCACGTCATTTTTTTAATTTTGGTTTGGGGTTCCCCTGTGGGGAATTCCCATGCTGTTTTTATCAATGAACTTCTATGTGTATTGTCGGACCGGCAATGCAATAGCCGCGAGTAGTTTTAAATGGCTTTTTTCCTTCGAAATGTCATTTTGCTGTCAGACTGTTCTAAACACGGGAAACATGCGCACCTTTATAGGCATACTATACACACCCCCCAGCTACGAAATTTAAAGGGATATTACACTTTTATTGTTTGACTTTAAGCATTATTAAAATCACTGCTCCTGAAAAAACGGCCGTTTTTAAAACTTTTTTTTGCATTGATCCATGTCCCCTGGGGCAGGACCCAGGTCCCCAAACACTTTTTATGACAATAACTTGCATATAAGCCTTTAAAATTAGCACTTTTGATTTCTCCCATAGACTTTTAAAGGGTGTTCCGCGGCATTCGAATTTGCCGTGAACACCCCAAATTGTTCGCTGTTCGGCGAACTTGCGAACAGCCAATGTTCGAGTCAAACATGAGTTCGAGTCGAACTCGAAGCTCATCCCTATTAAAAATGTAAAAAAAGTTTTGCCTTTAATCTTACTTTAAAACTTTGTTGCTGACCCCGATGAGATACAGATACTCCTCATTTAACGACTGCTTGGACTTACGACCAGCTCTCCCTACCTAAACGTCGCACTATACATCATTGTATAGTACAGAATTTTCATTTGTGTTCTGTACTTATGCAAATTAAAACAACGCCTCTGAGCTGGAGTTTTGAGTTTAGACCTTTTTCCACAGTACAGAAGGAAGAGGAGTGAAGAATGGACGCTCGCTGCCAGTGAGGAAACCGGGTACATCACAGGCTTCTGTGTCAGGTAAGTGACACATAATGGGCTACTATGCGATGCATAGTAGCCCATTATGCTTTACCTTTGTAGGGAAACAAAGAGGAAGTAAAACCCATCGGGGTTTACTTCCTCTTTAAAAATGCTTAAAATATTGATTTCTTGTGACTCCTCGTTTAACAACCAATTCGTTTAACGATCTGGTCGTTGGAACGGAACCTGGTCATGAAGGCTGAGTTCACACTGGCTTAAGAATAGGTGTGAAAAACTCCCCTCAAACGCCCATGGACAAAATTCAATAGACAGCACATTGTGCTGTTCACATTACAAAAACATGAATCGTTAGCGTCGCTTCGCTTCAAAATTGAAGCTTTGTGTCGAGTCAGGAGGCATTGAAGCTTTTCAATGTCTCCCATTCAAGGCTTGGCAGGCGTTTTCGGCGTGGTTTTTGGAGTGGTTGCGGAGCGTTAAAATCTGTCACTTTAACGCTCATCAAACGCTATAAGACCACACATTAGGTCGTTTAGGGATCGTTTTAACTCTTGTAAAACGCCCCATTCTAAAGCTCATTGACGCCTGTCTGACGCCCATACTAACGCTTTACAAACGCTATAGGAGCGTTTGTTGAGCGTCAGTAATTTAGCAAGTGTGAACAATCCCTAAGTGAGGAGGAGTACCTGTATACAAATTAGGAAAGTTCAAAAGGCCAGAAGTCCTTTTTTTATTCGTGTTTTTTCTGGGTCAGTGACTTAACACATTGAAGAAGCAGAGTCAGTGTGACAGCCAGGTAATTAGCATTCTCAGAAGGAGAGGTCAGCAGTGGTTTCCTCCATGTTTCTCTCACAACAGGTGTACTTTACCAAGCAGCTCTGATAATAAACTTACAGTGGGTAAAGAAAATAATCACCCCCTTTTAAAATATTCATATTTTGTTGTTGCAGCCTGAAATGAAGACCATTCATCCAGCTGTATTTAGAACATCCAAGTGAAAGATATAACACCAACATGTCAGGGGAAAGAAGAAAAAAAAAAAAAAAAAACAGTCGCCGAGTTGGAAAAAGGTTCACCCCCTTGACAGTATTTTAATGAACAACCTTTTGCTTTAACCACTTCCCGACCGCGCACGCTGATTTACGTTGGCAGAATGACATGGGACCGCAAAACAGCGTACGTGTACATCCCTTCGTAATCCTGGGCTAGCGTGCCCGCGGGTCCCGCAGACTCAATGTCCACCGGCGTAAACAAGGCATTTCCCTGTTCTGCCTAGTGACATGACAGGGATCTACTGCTCTGTCATCCCATCTACAGTTAGAACATGCTGAGTGAACACATTTAACCCCTTGATCGCCCCCTAGTGTTCAACCCCTTCCCTGCCAGTAACATTTACACAGTAATCAGTGGCTATTTTTAGCTCTGATCATTGTATAAATGTCAATGGATCCAAAATAGTGTCAAGTGTCTGATCTGTCCGCCGCAATGTCACAGTCCCGATTAAAAATCACAGATCATCGTCATTACTAATAAAAAATAAATAAATAAATAAAAATGCCAAAAATCTATCCCCTATTTTGTAGACACTATAACTTTTGCGCAAACCAATCAATATACGCTCTATTGCGATTATTTTTTTTACCAAAAATATGTAGAAGAATACATATCGGCCTAAACTGAGAAAGAAATCTGTTTTTTTTATATATAATTTTTGGGGGATATTTATTATAGCAAAAAGTAAAAAATATTGCTTTTTTTTTTTCAAAATTGTCGCTCTTTTTTTTGGTTTATAGCGCAAAAAAAAAAAAACGCAGAGGTGATCAAATACCACCAAAAGAAAGCCATATTTGTGGAATAAAAAGGACATCAATTTTTGTGTGGGTACGCCGTGTGCAATTATCAGTTAAAGCGATGAAGTGCCGAATCGCAAAAAATTCTCTGGTCATTACGGGGGTAAATTCTTCTGGGGCTGAAATGGTTAATGACAGCCTTTAGTCTGTTGGGATTTGTCTCTACTAACTTTGCACATCTAGACTGCAAAATTTACCCACTCTTCTTTGCAAAACTGCTCAAGTTTAGTTAAATCTGATGGTGACCGTTTGTGGACTGCAGTCTTCAATTAGTTCCAAAGATTTTCAATGAGGTTTAAGTCTGGGCTCTGATTAGGCCATGCAAGGACATTCACCCTCGTCTCCTAAAACCACTGTGTGGTCATTTTTGCTGTGTGCTTTGTGTCATGGTCATGTTGACAACTTTCTGGCAGAGGGCAGCAGATTTTCCTCAAGAATTCAATGGTATTTTGTCCCATCCATCTTTCCTTCTATCCTGACAAGTGCTTCAGTCCTTGCTCCAGAGAAACAACCCCCCCCCCCCCCCCCCCCCCAAACAGGATATTACCACCTCCATACTTTATTGTAGGAATGGTGTTATTTGGATGGTGAGCTGTATTGCATTTCTGCCAGACATATATTTGGTGTTGAGGCCAAATAATTACATTTAAGTCTCATCTGACAATTACACCTTTTTTCCATGTGGCCTTAGAATCTTCAAGGTGCGTTTTGGCAAAGCTCAGTCATGACCGCATGCGGTCTTTCTTGAGGAGTGGCTTTTTTCTTACAGCCCTCCCATTGTTGTCACATGCACACAGTGACCACTCTGTCATAAATTCCTGCAACTGCTTCAGAGTTGCTCTAGGCCTCTTGGTAGCCTCTCTGACCAGTTTCCTCCTGGCCCCCTCATCCAGTTTTGAGCGACATCCTGATACAGGGAGGGTCTGTGTTGTACCAAATATCTTCCACTTCTTAATAATAGACTTCATGCCTGGTTCACACCTTAGCAGGTTGCAGTTAATGCAGTTCCAGGTGCATTTTGCATTTTTCAATGCACGCTTTAAATCCGTTGAAGTTTATGGAACCAAAAACACAACTTGCTAAAATGCACAAATGCTAATATAGGTGTGAACCAGACCTTACTGTGCTTCTAGGCATTGATAAGCCTTTGAAATGTTTTGTATCCATCTCCTGACTTGTGCCTGTCCACAACTTTATCCTGGAGATCTTTTGACAGTGCCTTGACACCCATAGTTGAATGTTTTCTACCAGGGACTGAAATGTTCCAGGAAAGCTCTTTTCCTACTAAACTAATCAACATGATCACAGCTGAGAGTCAAATGGCACTGTGTGCCATTGAGAAGGTGACTAGCTACACCTGATTGAGCTTACAAATCATTTTTAGGAGGGGGTGATCCTTTTTCCAACTCAGTGATTGTTTTTATTTTTTTCTGACATGTTGGTGTTATATCTTTCACTTGGATATTATAAGTAAATACAGCTGGATAAAACAAAAACTGTGCGTCTTCATTTCAGACTGCAAAGCAACAAAATGTGATTATTTTAAAGGGGGTGATTATTTTCTATGCCCACTGTACAAAGTGATGCTCACAAAGCATTTGCTCTAACAGAAGAAAAAAAAATCAAAGAAAACAAAACAATGAAAATCAACACTCCCTGGATCATGATTTACAGATTATGTGCATTTAGAAACCCATCCTGCTCCATATTAACCAGTTCAGCTCCAGAAGGTTTACCCCCCCCCCCCCCATGGAAACAGGTGTATAGGTGCTGCAGCCTTCCCACATAAAAGCTCCGCTCGGTGCTCAGACATTGGGGCTGCTGACACCTCCAACATACCAGAGTAAGGAAAGGGATGGTCGGCACTCAGGATGACATCCAAAATAGTATTTCTTTATTGAGTACAAAGCTGTAAAACAGCCTATGCATTTCGGACGTTAATACTGAGCCACGAACAAGGAAAGAAATTGGCTGCACACTGACGTTCTTGAAGTCCATTTATTGAATGTTCCATACAAACAATGACACACACCACGGTTGTAGTAGCCGGAACGGAGGTGGACTAGTTTTGCACAGCCACACTGTGCTTAGTCCTGAGCCATGACTAAGGACTAACATCCAAAACGCGTAGGATGTTTTACAGCTTTGTACATGTACTCAAAGAAATACCATTTTGGATGTCATCCTGAGTGTCGACCATCCCTACAAACTATGGGATATATTTTTAGAATTTTTATTCATTTTTTTTTTCTTTACTAGTAATGGCAGCGATCAGTGATTTTTAGCTGGACTGCGACATTGCGGCAGACAAATCAGACACCTAAATGACACTTTTTTTTTGGGGACCAGTGACACCAATACAGTGATCAGTGCTTAAAAAAATCCACTGTCACTGTACTAATGACATCGGCAGGGAAGGAGTTAACATCGGGGGCGATCAAAGGGTTAAATGTGCTCCTAGGGGATGTGCTTTGACTGGGGGAAGGCAGAGATCTGTGTAGCTGTGTGAAACGAGTCCACCTCTGTTCCGGCTACTACAACCGTGGTGTGTGTCATTGTATGGAACATTCAATAAATGGACTTCAAGAACGTCAGGGTGCAGCCAATTTCTTTTCTTATTCAGTCTTCTACAGGGGCTTGCACCCATGTGAGGAGTCTCACACTACTCATTGTGCCTGGAGTTTCTCGCCTGGAGTTTCTCACCTGGAGCGGCGATTTTCCTTTGTTGTCTACTTCAGTACTGAGCCATGACTAAGGACTAACATCCAAATGCTTAGGCTGTTTTAGAGCTTTGTACATGTACTCAAAGAAATACCATTTTGGATGTCATCCTGAGTGCCGACCATCCCTTTCCTTACCCCCTTCATGACCAGGCCATTTTTTGCAATAAGGCACAGCGTTACTTTAACTGACGATCGCGTGACGATGTACCCAAATAAAATTGATGTCCTTTTTTTCCCGATGAATAGAGCTTTATTTTGGTGGTATTTGATCACCTCTGCAGTTTTTAATTTTTGTGCTCTAAACAAAAAAAGACAGACAATTTTGAAAAAAAAAAAACAATATTTTTTAATTTATGCTATAAAACATACCCAATAAAAAATGTAAAAAATCTAATTTTTTCATCAATTTAGGCAAATATGTATTCTTCTACATTTTTTCTGTAAAAAAAAATCCCAATAAGCGTATGTTGATTGGTTTGTGCAAAAGTTATAGCGTCTACAAACTATGGGATATATTTTTGGAATTTTTATTCATTGGTGTTTTTTTTTTTACTAGTAATGTCAGCGATCAGTGATTTTTAGCTGGACTGCGACATTGCGGCAGACAAATCAGACACCTAAATGACACTTTTTTGGGGACCAGTGACACCAATACAGTGATCAGTGCTTTAAAAAATGCACTGTCACTGTACTAATGACAGCGGCAGGGAAGGAGTTAACATCGGGGGCGATCAAAGGGTTAAATGTGTTCCTAGGGGATGTGCTTTGACTGGGGGAAGGCAGAGATCTGTGTTCCTGCTTAGCAGAAAAGCAAGATCTCCATCTTCTCCTCTCACAGAACAGCGGTCTGCTTTTATTACATGGGCAGACCGCTGTTCTGCCTCTCCTGAGAATGCTCGCAGGCTGCCGCCGGACCCGCTGTTTGACTCCTGCTGTGTCCAATCACAGCGGGAGCGGCTAGTTGCGTGTTTGTGTCCCAGACCCAGTGCACAAAATCACGTACAGGTATGTGATTTAGCACAGGAGGGAGGGCCACCCTGCCGCAGTATACCTGCGTGGGGCGGTCCAGAACAGGTTAAAGCTATCCAGAGTTTGCTAGAAACAGATCCTGAGGAGAGCTATTCCATATTTTTACAGCTTTCAGGAAGAAGTCCTTCTGTATGCGGTGGTGGTGGTGGGGGGTTAATCCTCTTTATTTTTTTTTTTTCCCCTTCAGGTGCAGTGTTTTTTGTGATGACTCTAAGGTGATCCATTTTCTCCCAAGTATTTGGACTATTTTGTATTTTTACAAGGGAACAGTTTCTCCCTAAGGCCTCTTTCACACAGGCGTTCCATCTGTCCTCTGTACTCAAAATATATTCAATTCAGCTAGTATGTCTTCAGATTATGTCTTTCATGCCCTTTATTAATATAGTTGGCCTTCTCTGTACTCCTTATCTAGTTCTACAACTTGAATTATGTGAACTAAATATATAATTTTGAGTTGACATAGGAATAGATATACTGTCAAGGTGAAATTTTTCTAATGGGGAACCCTTGTTCTATTAACTGTTTAACGCTCGCTATGGATGGATCAAAATTTGGCTGGTTCAGCAGGGCCCCGGTCTAATTTCAATCAGTGTGTGGTCATGCCTGCTCAACAGAAGACGATTAAAGGAACATGCTGGAAAACTTTTGTCGATCAGTGGATGCAGCTGCTGAACAGTGTATTCTGACAGCGAGTCCCGTTGTCAAAATATACTGCCCTAGTAGGGGGGATTCCCTCCATCCACCTTGTTTGTGGGGGATGAATGAATCTGTTTAGTTTTTTGTTCAGCCCAAGTGGCTGATCAAAAGAAGCTACCTGCCTATGGCCAGCCCAAGAAAGGTTCCTCTTCCTTTGAAGAGATCTCTTAATTCTGGAGTCTTGTGTTTAGGTGTGACTATGAGCAATAACAAAAAATTTCATGACGTAATGTGCTGTTATGAATGAATTTGTATGTCTATAGCACTTTTTTTCCTGGGGAATCAACGTGCTCTATCTGTCATTGAGGAAGGTGGTGAGGCAGCCATCTTGGATGCACACAGTAGAATATCCTACTAGGGCCAACTTCAGCCAGCAGCCAAATGTCTTTGGAGTGTGGGAGGAAATCCTTGCAAACACAGGGAAAACATTGAAACACCATGCAGATAATGTCCTGATCAGGAATCAAACCCCAGTACTGCAAGGCAGAGATGCTAACCACTAAGCCACCATGCATTACCACAGTAGTTTGATTTTCAAACTACAGTACTGGTTGCTTCACTCAGTTACGCTGGAGCACTTGGAGCTACCTCATTGTTTGCACTGTTGGGTGCTCTTTTATATTTCCTGCCACTGTCGGTTTTACCACAGTAAGGGTTACAATTGAATGAACTGGTCTGGCCCTTCATCCTGAGTTGGATAAGGCCTGCTGAGGTAGGTCTCCATTCCATATAGCAGTTGGATAAAATGTCTGGAGCCTTCTACTTAAAGTAATTGTAAAGGCTCGTTTTTCTTTTTTTTTTTTTTTTTTTAAATAACAAACATGTTATACTTGCCGCCTCCTGTGCAGTTGGTTTTGCACAGAGCAGCCCAGATCCTCCTCTTCTTGGGTCCCTCTTCACTGCTCCTAGCCCCTCTCTCCCTTTTGAGTGCCCCACAGCCAGCAGCTTGCTACAAGGGGAATTCAAGCCGAGTCAGAGCTCTGTGTATCCATTTCAGACATGGAGTCCCGACCTGGCCCGCCTCCTCTCTCCCCTGATTGGCTGACTGACTTTGGCTGAGACAGAGCAGTGGCGCCATTGGCTCCCACAGCTGTCAATCAGGAGTGTCCTAGATGGCTGAGGGGATCGTGGACATCGCTGGAGAGAGAGGGGGCTCGGGTAGGGGGGTGCTGCTACACACAGAAGGTTTTTTTTTTTTTTATCTTAATGCATAGAATGCATTAAGATAAAAAAACCTTCTGCCTTTACAACTCCTTTAAGCTTTGATGGCTTCTTACAAGCATC
This sequence comes from Aquarana catesbeiana, assembly GCF_042186555.1. NCBI lineage: Eukaryota > Metazoa > Chordata > Amphibia > Anura > Ranidae > Aquarana > Aquarana catesbeiana. The sequence continues at coordinate 601,825,338 of NC_133326.1, read as the reverse complement.
TAAACTTGTCTCACTTGGGACAGATGTGCATATACTGTAGATGTGTGGAGCATTCTGGCTGTGTAGCTGGGAGGCTAATGCTGTATCCAAGGAGCATTGAACCTGATTAAAATGTAACTCCACTTTTGTGGAGGAAAAAAAAACAATCCACCCTGTGTGATCAATGTACATTTTTTCAAAAGGGTCTGCTTCCCTTTAGAAGTATTTTACCCTTGCAGAATATCTCACCAAAACTTAGGTTAAACTACTATGGCTGCAGATTGAAAAAAAAATTGTTTTTAATCTCAATTATTTTACAATACAGTTTGTAGCAATTTTATGCATGCTAAACAATTTTTGGTTTGAGAGAATATGAATATATATATATATATATATTGGATATAAAAAGTCTACACACCCCTGTTAAAATGTCAGGTTTCTGTGATGTAAAAAAATGAGACAAAGATAAATCATTTCAAAACTTTTTCCACCTTTAATGTGACCTGGGAGGGAGTAAAAATACAAAACTAAAATAATGTGGTTGGCATAAGTGTGCACACCCTCTTATAATATATATTGGGGATGTAGCTGTGTTCAGAATTAAGCAATCACATTCAAACTCATGTTAAATAGGAGTCAGTACACACCTGCCATCATTTAAAATGCCTCTGATTAACCCCAAATAAAGTTCAGCTGTTCTAGTAGGTCTTTCCTGACATTTTCTTAGTCACATCCTACAGCAAAAGCCATGGTCCGCAGAGAGCTTCCAAAGCATCAGAGGGATTTCATTGTTAGAAGGTATCAGTCAGAAAAAGGGTACAAAAGAATTTCTAAGGTATTAAATATACCATGGAACACAATGAAGACAGTCATCATCAAGTGGAGAAAATATGGCACAACAGTGATATTACCAAGAACTGGACGTCCCTCCAAAATTGATAAAAAGACGAGAAGAAAACTGGTCAGGGAGGCCGCCAAGAGGCCTACAGCAACATTAACCACCTCAATACAGGACACTTACACCCCCTTCCTGCCCAGACCAATTGTCAGCTTTCAGCGCTCTCACAATTTGAATGACAGTTACTCAGTCATGCAACACTGTACCCATATGAAATTTGTGTCCCTTTTTTCACACAAATAGAGCTTTCTTTTGGTGGTATTTAATCACTAGTGGGTTTTTTTATTTTTTGTGCTATAAATAAAAAAAGACCGTAAATTTTGTGAAAAAATGCCTTTTTCTTTGTTTCTGTCATAAAATTTTGCAAATTTAGTAATTTTTCTTCATAAATATTGGCCAAAATTTATACTGCTACATAGCTTTGGTAAAAATAACCCAAATTAGTGTATATTATTTGGTCTTTGTGAAAGTTATAGAGTCTACAAACTATGGTGCCAATCACTGAAAATTGATCACATCTGATCAGGCCTTCAGTACATCAGGTGTATCTAATTTCTTGAGACACTAATGCCCCATACACACGATGAGATTATCGGACGAATGATCGTCCGTTTTTTATTGCATGCTAATCTCAGATCGAATCTGATGAGTTTACTAAAGTCGCGAAAATTCCCGCACGACAGAAATAAAATTTGGAAGTGATGTCATGTCTTGTAATGCATTTGCATTGCATTTTCGAACTATAGCTGTACTGATTAAACGAAAATCGTACGATCTTGCATCATACGGAAAAAATTTTCGTGCATGTCCGATAGAATATCAGATGAACTGTCCTGATCGGCTCTTGAAAGCTGTGTACGAACAATCCGATTATCGTACGATCGCTTCGAAAGCGGTATTTTCCGTACGATTTTCTGACCGTGTGTACGGGGCTTAACAAGTAGGAAAGTACAAATACCCCCCAAATGACCCCCTTTTAGAAAGTAGACATTCCAAGGTATTAAGCAAGTAGCATGGTGAATTTTTTTAAGTTGTAATTTTTTCCCACAATTCTTTGCAAAATGAAGATTTTTTTTTTTTTTTTACAAAATTGTCATATTATCAGGTTATTTCTCACACACAGCATATGCATACAACAAATTACACCCCAAAATACATTCTGCTACTCTTCCCGAGTATGGCGATACCACGTGTGTGAGACTTTTACACAGCCTGGCCACATACAAAGGCCCAACATTGAGGTAGCACCTTCAGGCGTTCTACGAGCATAAATGACACATCTAATTTCTCAACCACCTATTACACTTTTGAAGGCATTTGCAGCCATTGTGCTACCTGCTGGGTGTTTGATGTGTCCTGTACTTTTAAGAAGGGGTGGGCTCCCTTCAGTCCACCTGCCCTCACTTATCCATTAGAATGCATGTGCCTCCACTGTGGGGACACCTAAATTTTAGTGTTAGGACCACAGATTACAGGGTGCCGTGACGTGGCTCTGTGGTTTACGCATGCGTTTGCAAATGCGTGCGGACTGAACCCGTTTTTAACGCGTACTGTTAGACAGGTCAATTGGTTGTCTGTGAGCTGGTGGTAAGTAGGCTTGGAATTTTTTCCTGGGCATTACCCAGGTTTTGTTGTTATCTGTTTGTGGCCTTCCAATGCCTCTTACTGCGATAGCCAGCAACCTCTGTGAAAAGCCTTGTGCATGAGCGGGAGCTGTTTGTGTATATATGGACAGATCTTTGGGTAGTTTGCCTCCCCAGCATTTGGGTGCTCATAATACAGTACCCCTTTTAGCCTACAGGCTTACCAATTGTATCTAGCACTTCCTTTAGTTGCTGCTCACTACCCTTATTGCGCTACTGAGAACTAGGTGCTTTTCATCCCCTGCATGAAATAATCACCAAGGCACTGTGCACCCCCTGGATTGCCAGCAGGCTAAACATGCCAAGTTCCTACCAAAGCTACCACTTGTATATACAGGATAAAATGATCTCACAATTAAAAAGTATCAAATGTAAAAAAACATCATATCCAAGCGGCGCTTCTGTCAGAATTCTGTATAATGACTAATCAGTATATATAATATAATAAACACACAGTGGTAATAACCCAATGACATTTAGCAGGTAAAGAAATGAATGTGTAAAAAATATCAATCAAGTCCGTGGTAAATGAAGACAAAGAGGGGAAATATTCGGATAGTGCACCAACCACCTTACTCCGCACCCCGTGCTCCACACGCCCCTTCGGGGTTCAAACTCACCACAAAGTTGTAAATAAACAGCATTCATGATATCCCTCTAATCTCCTGCACTGGTCAGCCCGGAAGATCACAGCATCTCATTCCAGCATCCCTTTATATCTAGCAGAGAAGACCCGTCTCCTTCCCAGACTGAAGAGTCACTCCTCAGTTTCTTTCTTTACCTTTGCATTTCTTTACCTGCTAAATGTCATTGGGTTATTACCATTGTGTGTATATTAAATTATATATACTGATTAGTCATTATACAGAATTCTGACAGAAGCGCCGCTTGGATATTATGTTTTTTTACATTTGATACTTTTGTGACAGATCATTTTATCCTGTATATACATTTGTTTCTTTTTAAGTTTAAGTGGCAGCTAAAGTTAACCAGTTTTGAATTGTGAGCAATCATATCATTAACATCTGGTGAGTCTATAGACTGGAACTACATAGTGCTGAGTTGGGAAGAAATTAAGGTGCTGGCAGATTTTCGTTCCCTTATTTTAAAGCTACCACCTGTTGGGGATAGAGTATGCTTGGAGGCTTTCTCAGTACCTGTATACCTGAAGATGGGTCCTTCTTCTGTGGCTGATCAGTAGTCCCTTGAGGAAGTTTTGCTTCCTTCTTTCCTTGTTTTTGTCTTTTATTAGGCTAATGTTTATAGCAGTGTGCCTAAGATTCCTATCCTTCGCTACACAACTATGGATGGCTTGCTGGACCAGGGCAGGGTCAAGAGATTCTTGGAAGCATGTTCTGTACTTAGGTTAACTCTGCATGACCTGCCTAAACTTAAGTCAGAGACACTTCTGGGTGTTAAGCCTAATGCACATGGGCCGAATGTCAGGCGGCATCGGCCAGTTCAATAGAAACTGTCCGACATTCAGGCCCGTGTGTACTGACCGAAAAAGGTCTTCCGATCAGTGCTCTCAGCCAATGGCCCAATCAGAACACAGTAGCACAGCAGGGGAGATCAATGTACTAACATTGCAAAGTTAGTAGAGCTGCTAGGTTTTATTTTTCGCTCAGCCCTGCTGGGTTGAACCAAGAAGAAAAACTAGTAGTGTGTACGAGGCTTTAATAGAACTAGATCTTGTTCTATTGGTGTTCCTTTGCACAAGTCTGGGGTTGCAGTTTGCTGCCTTACTTTATAGAGGTACCTTATGCACCTTACTCTCATTTCAGTCAGGCTGACTTCAGTGATATAACCCTCTCCCTAGTTTTCAGGGTTTGCTAATCTATTCTTATAGGTTATTAAGCCATATGCTTTCTCACATTCTTGCATATCTTGTTTGCAAGATAGGTTATGTTATAATGGAACTTTCCTTCCCTGACTCGTAAGGGTTAGCAGTGTAAGCTTTGGGCCATCCATGTAGACCTCCTGTGGACCTACTTTCGTCCAGTGTTTTTCTGTTGGCCACACTGTTTTTGGTCTGTTTCAGGGCCGTAAATCTTTTTTTTTTTTCCTGGGGGGGGGGGTTGGGTTCAGTCTTGGGTACCCAGAAGACAAAAATTAGCAACCCTGCCACGCTGTGGAAACTTGCCTCTACTTGTCGCAAATTGTCCTAACAGTGGGATGTGCTTTAAACTTGCCTCTACTCACGGTGTAAATGGTAACATATGCCAGTCTTTGTCCCCAAAATTGTGCTTCATTTAACTGTGCTACAAGTGAGAGACTAGCAGACATGTACAAACCTCAGCACATTGATTTGTAATATATGAAACTGTACCATATGCTTTTCTGCACACAGCCTACCGTGAAAAACTTTATTTCAGGTACTTACAGTATATAGCGTCGTCAGTTTGCACAGAGCTTTACATATAAATTGTACATTCACATCAATCCCTGCCCTCAAGGAGCTTACAATCTAAGGTCCCTAACTCACATTCATAATACATACTAGGGCCAATTTAGACAGGAGCCAATTAACCTACCAGCATGTATTTGGAGTGTGCGAGGAAACCCGTGCAGCCATAAGGAGAACATGCAAACTCCAGACAGGTAGTATTGTGGTTGGTATTCAAACCAACGACCTGTGTTGCTAGGTGGAAGTGCTAACCACTTAGCCATTGTGCTGCCTCATTACCAGTGATCGCTGAGCAACCAGCATCTGCTGTAAAATATAGCATAAATTGTGCAGGGGTCAGGAGTATGTCATACACAGCTTACCATATGCATTTACCTTTAGGCAGAATTCTACTGGCAGCAGCAAACAAGTAAGGGTGGCTGAAGGCCTCTCACTACATCGATGCTGCAGATGTCCTCTTCAGGGCAATTAATCTCACATACTCTGTCCTAACCAAGGAGGTAGCCAGCTATGCTCTGGGCCTTCCTCTCAAACCTGGCATCCACATGGTGCTCTGGCTTAACAGTCCGTCCCCTAATGGCCAAACCTGTAGGTTGTAGGTGGATGAGCAGGCCCCACTATCCCTATAACACAGTGGAGGGGTACAAGCCTAAGGCTGGGTTCACACATATGTGAATTGGGTGCGGGTTTCCCTGCATCCAATTCGCATGACAGGCGAGTGTGACTGACCCTCAATAGAGCAAGTTCACATAGGTTCAGGGCAGCCGTGGTCCACATTCAAAAAGGGTCCTGTGCATCTTTGGGTTCTAGTCAGGCACAAATTCTGACCTGATTCGCACCTGAACTGGTAAACAGGGTTGCACCGGACCTGCCGCCGCATATGTGTGAACCCAGCCTAACTCTATTGTGACTTAAATAGTTCATTTGAGCCAAGCAGGTCCAAATAAACAATTTCCTTAACTAATAAAAGCACTCCCTGTCAACATCAGCTTCTTACAGTATACAGCAGGGTTTCTCAACTCCAGTCCTCAAGGCGCCCCAACAGGTCATGTTTTCAGGATTTACATTATTTCACACAGGTGATTTGATCAGTTTCACTGCCTTAGTAATTACCACAGCTGTTTCATCTGAGGGAAATCCTGAAACCATGACCTGTTGGGGCGCCTTGAGGACTGGAGTTAAGAAACACTGGTATACAGCTCTATATTTCAGCAGCAGCATGGGGACTTCTTATCCTGCTCCTGGAACGAAATTGAGTCAGGCTGAGAGCACTCAGCCATTCACAGGCTGCCTTGTATTTTATCATTGCATACAAAGCTTCCTCTGATTGGCTGAGGTGGAGATTGTGACATTATCCACCCGCCTTAGTCAATCAGAGGAAGCCTTGTATTTGTTGTTAAAATACAAAGCATCCTGTGAATGGCTGGGTGCTCTCAGTCTGAGTCAGTTTTATTCGAAGAGCAGAAGTCCCCATTTTGCTGCTGGAACATATACTGTATGCAGCTGATGTTACATACAGTTTTATACAGCACCCCCAGGCCCCAGCAGGCACATCTGTTACAGAATTAAGGTAATAAGTAATGTAGAGATCTGGAGTGCATAAAGCACAAAATGCATCATCTACTGGTCTTGGTTCAGTGCTTACAGACAAATAATTTTACCCCTTTAAAATGGCTGATCAGGGGACAGTAAAAACAGGTGAGTGAGCCCCAGTTTTACTGCCCCTTGGCCACCCACCCAAGTCTAAATTACAGCTGTCGGAGGCTACTCGCATGCCACAGCTGTGGCACTTTGTGTCACAGCCACGAAAAATATACTGTGGCATTTTGAGTTGACTATTAAACTCAGGCATTCAAATCAGAGGGGCTGCACCACAACTTTGAGCCAAACACTTGCATTAGCACCATTTGGGTGCTCTCTGAAAAGCAATTCACAGCACATTGCTTTTCAGAGCAGCTAGCGTGAACCTAACTCTCACTGCAATGCCACCCATATTCCTGTCCTTTCAACAAGGTGACAATGAAACCTGTCCTTAAAGTGTAAGTAAACCCTCCTGTTGTTTTCAGCCAAGGAAGCTGCCATCTTTGCCTCTGTTTAATCTACAACTGCCATGATGCTGCACATGTGATCAGTTATGACACCAGCCATTGGATGGTTTGACAGTTTGGTTGAGAGCACAACCAATGGGAGTGCTGCATTTCCGGCACATGCCGGAAATTAAACTGTTTTATGGCTGGGTTTACTACCGCTTTAAAGTGTTTGTTAACTCGAAAGTAGAAATCGCTTTCAGCTCTCTATTATAGGCAGGCGTACCACACTGTACGTGTCCTTTTATAAAAACGAGCCATATAACTACCCTTTTGGGGCAATCTTCAGGCCGGCCACGTGACTCGAGGTCGCTTTACAGTTCCGATAAATAGCTTCTGCAGGAGGGGCAGAGATCTCCCTCTGACATCAGCCGGGGAGGTCACATGGCCGCTCAGCCCGTCTTGGAGATATAAAGCGGCCGCGAGTCACGTGCCCGGCCTGTAGATCGCTCAAAAAAAATATTTACATGCCTCGTTTTTAGAAAAAAACATACAAAATGCGGTATGCCTGCCTATAATAGAGGGGCTGGCAGTGACCATTGTACGTTTTTTTTAATTACTAAGGAGGAGAGCTGCAGCTGACGGAGGGATGTACGCTGACCACAGCAGCTCAGCAGCCCTGATTTTCATGGTCAGCACAGAGGGGGGGACACAGGAAGTGGCAGGATCAGCCAGGTTTTTTTTTTTTTACAGCTTGGAGGACAGATTACACAGCACAAACACAGCTGTTTAATCTGCTTTAAGGAAACAGGATCTGATTTTTTTTGGGGGGGTGGGTTAACAAACACTTTAACAGAGATATGGGTGGCATTACAATGATTGTTTATGGGGACACAGGCTATGTACTGTACAGGAGGCACTTTTAACAGCTTCAATTTTTCCTTCATTTCTACGGTGGGGTGGGGCTGCAGCCTCTAGGCTAGACTGCATTAGCTCCTGCTGCTTCCTCAGCCAATGAGTAGTTGAAGCTGCCTCATAAGTCCCTTGCAGTCTTCTGAGTCCCGGCCTGCCCACTTAGTAAGCTAACAGGCCCTGAATTCGTGTGAGCACCATGGAATGTGACTGTGAAGATCCAGTCCCGGAGCTGAAAGACTAGATTAGCTTAACATTGTTGGATGCTGTTGGGAGAGTTTGGACCCCCTTCTCCCCTTTATCTACACCTCTGATCTGTTTCTTTCTTGTCAGGTAGCCATGTTCCACCTATTTTTTCTTTTTTTGCTTCACATCCCCTCATACACACGATCAGATTGTTGGCCAACAAAACCGTGGAATTTTGTCCGAAGGGTGTTGGCCCAAACTTGTCTTGCATACACACGGCCACACAATTGTTGGCCAACAATTACGAACGTAGTGACGTACTAGATGTACTATGTGGTTTTTCAGCTCTTTAGCGCCACCCTTTGGGCTCCTTCTGTTAAATTCATGTTAGTAGAAGTTTGGTGAGTGTTGATTCGCACTTTTCATTTGGCGCTTTTCATTTCTGAACGGCCGTTCGTCAACCAGCCACGTTGTGGAATCGGAGGAGATAACGTGTTATTTATTATTGGCTTTGGAGTTATTGCTTTGACATTATTTTTTTGGTTGAATAATGATTTGATTTGGAATATTTTTGCACAGAATGCACTTTTTGGTTAAGTTCTATTGGCAGATAGCATGTCTAATTTTATTTTTTTAATGCACAATAAAAAAAAAAAAAAAATGTGGAGAGTAATACTTTGTGTTTTACTTCAAATGACAGTTTGGCAGTAGGCAGTTACATTTTAAAAAATACAATGTAAAACTGACAAGGGACACCAACATAGTTGTATCTTTGATCTTAAAAACTACAGGATAATGGTGTTGTGGTAACTTGCCAATAAAAAAAAGCATAATATTATTCTTGATATCACTAGAAAAAAAAAGCCTTTGAAAATTCGTTTGCAATAACTCCATTAGTATCACCAATAAAGCAGCTTCAATATTATCTTATTAAAGAGACTTGTGCGCTGCATTTGGAGATTTCATAATTTGCCATGTCACGAATGTTAATTCTCCATCACAAACGCTAGTTTACAAGACCGACCATTTCTGGCTCGTCCCTGCTTCGGAGCATGCGTGTTTGTACTTTTGTCCGACGGACTTGTGTACACACGCTCGGAAAATTCGACAACACACATTTGTCCGCAGAAAATTTGAAAACCTGCTAGCCAACATTTGTTGGCAGAAAGTCTGAAAATTGTCTGATGGAGCATACACACGGTCAGATTTACAGACAACAGCCTGTCATCAAACATTTCCCATTGGAAAGTCCAATCATGTGTATGGGGCTTTAGTGTTCCTGTGGATGGAGTGATCCTTTTCTGTCCTGATCTTTCTTGAGCATCAGGTCAATTCCCTGTGGTCTTACATTGGTCAATGACAGCTTTTCCACAAAATTGGGGCATGTTGGGTAGAGGTGGGGTTATAAAGGGGCTGGCTTACAATTTTTCCTGGAGCCATCATAGCAGATGAGGTGATAGAACATTGCTATGGATCGGCGCCAAGTATTTGATAACTCAATGAGTGCTCAATGGACTCCAAGAAAAGGACTTTATAGTAAGTACAGGAATCTTAAAGGAGTGTGGGAAAACAAAAAAGTAAACATACATACTAATCTTGCTGAAGCTGTCCTCTGCCGCCTCTAAGGATGAAAGTGATCGGTCAGCTCTGCCCCTCCAGCACTTGCTGGAGCATTGGGCTATGGAGAAGGTGGGAGTGATGCACCAAGAGGCTCAGACAGCTGTGGGTCAGGCATCTGGGTGGGTTCCAACATTAGTGTCAGGAAGAATCCAGAGCCTAGGCCAGCTGTGACATCAGTCAACAGTGGGATTTAGCCTACTTATAGCTCTGGGTCATAGGAGAGCACAAGTGCACTCATGTAACCCATAAGAAAAGTATGGTCAAAACAGCTGTGACCAGACTTCTCTCGTAAAAATTAATCTTGAAAAAAGAAAGATTTTATTTAAAAAATATATATATGTAAACTGGAGTTGGGCTTTATTTTGTATTAAATTGCATATAAAATATGTCCATCCAAGATAACAGGTGTCAATACCACAATAAGAGGAAAAATAACAGATCGATCAGTAATGAAAAACTACTTACCAGGTTGAAAGTCGGTGACTTTTTTTTATTTTAGCCATAGTTCTACTTTAATCACTTCAACACCAGGCACTTAAGACACCTTCCTGCCCAGACCAATCTTCAGCTTTTAGAGCTGTCGCAATTTGAATGACAATTGCATGGTCATGCTACACCGTACCCAAACAAGTTTTTTATCATTTTGTTCCCACAAATAGAGCTTTCTTTTGGTGATATTTGATCACCTCTGCAATTTTTATCTTTTGTGCAACAAATAAATTTTTTTTTTTTTTTTAAATAAGTTTTTCTTTGTTACTTCTTTGTAAATAAGTATGTTTTCTTCTTCAATGATGGGCACCGATAAGGTGGCACTGATAGGCACTCATAAGCGGCACTGATGGGTGGCATTGCTGGGCATCCATTTTGTAATGTGCCACAGAGGTACCAATCAGTGCCCATTTGTGGGCACTGATTGGCATATTTTTTCACATGTGGATGGCCATGGAGGATGTACCTGGCCATCCACATGCTGGGAGCTTCCCTGGTGGTCTAGTGTGGGCATCTGAGGGGGGGCTGCGCTGATAAACAATCAGCACAGACCCCCGTCAGGTGAGCCATCGATCGGCTCTCCTTGCGTCTGTCAGGCACGAGCGAGGAAAAGCCAATCAACGGCTCTTCCTGTTTACATCGTGATCAGACACGGCTGATCACGTGGTAAAAAAGCCTCCGCCGGAGGCTCTTTACCGAGATCAGTGTAGCAGTGTGTCAGACTAACACACAGCACCACCAATTGCCGTGATGCGCACCCCCACAGGCACGCGCCAGCTGTGATCCTGCAGGGCATCATACGACACCCAGTCAGGATAACTGAACCACTGCCTGGCCATCATTCTGCTATAGGCCGGGCGGGAAGTGGTTAAAGTATTTTTTTTTTTTTTTTAAACATGTAATACTTTCCTACTCTGTGGAATTGTTTTGCAGAGTAGCCCCAACCCTCCTCTTTTAAGGTCCCCCCAATAGCACACCTGGCTCCACTTTTTTTTTTCTTAAGCCTTTAAAACATTAAGATAATGATAACCAAGGGACCTGGATCTTTCTCAATTGATGAGCTGTTTAACTCATGCTAGATTGAGGAGATACATTTCATACTGCTAGCACCCTAATGATAATTTCATCACTGCTCCCCAGCTGACTGGAGTTGAATAGTGCTTTTCAAGGCTTCTCCACGCCACTTTGGTTCATTCAGGTTGGTGCATTGCTGTTGTGATGCACTTGCGCTGGGGAGTGTAAAGGGTCACCTTGTCCCCAGTCATCTTCCTTTCCGAATCCCACCCCCCCTCACTGCAGCATCCACCCTGTGCAATGCCCAAAGGCTGCACTTGTGTGTGGCTGGACTAGGGTGGCGCTTAGCACCATGGCTACCCAACACAAAGAATTATGCTGCTTGTCCCTGTTCTAGGGTTAAATACCAGAGTGAGGGCCCAAAAGCAAGAGACTCCCTGTACCCTCCAGTTATCTTGCTGCCTGTGTGGTCCTTAAGGTGGCAGTCCATGCTAAAATTAAAATCCCTGCCTCTAGACACCCATGCTCTAACACTAACCCTGTAAACAAAAAATTAGTATACATACCTTTTTTCAAAGGCGATCCGACCCGATCTCCAGAGGACACAACCGACAACAGCCGTGACATGAATGGGGCTTCCGTTGTCATGTGTCCTCTGCACCCGCCTCCACAACAAAGCCACAGCTGACAGCTCAGCATGGAACCAGGTCAGATCGCCTGCAGAAAACATATGTATACTGATATATTTTTTTTTCAGGGCTAGATAGGTTAGTGGTAGATCGTGGGCATCTATAGATGCAGGAGTTAGCATGGACTTCCACTTTAAGCCACACAGACCCCTCTCGCAGGACCAAGCCTTCTAGAAGAGCTCTACCTGCTTGGAACTCTGTCCACAGCATGAGTCACTAACCCTTTCTGTATCAGATTACCAAATCCATCCAGCCAAAGCTTTACCCTGCACTTGAAACCTTCCTGTGCCTAAATCATTACCCTGTTACTCACTCATTTTTTGTCCTATTGCCATGTGATCATGCTACTTGAGAAGCAACCTAAGCACAGTAAATGTTCAGTTCCACTCACACCTTTGTCATAGATGGCCAAAGTAGATTGTTTCTTCTGTTGCATTGATAGCTGTTAAAATTGCCCAATTCAGAGGAAGCTGGCCTGAACAGCTTAGAGAAAGGGGGCTCTCAAATGTGGCTGAAACTGCAATTTTAGAGCAGCTATGGCATTTAACACACATGACCCAGAAAGAAAAATGTATATATGCACCTCATGGTGCCCATTTCTGATCAACAATTTATAATATGCATGGTCAAAGCCAATTATATCAAGAGAATTGCAGATGCTCAAGTAGATGTCTTTTGGCAAAAGATCTTATTTGCTTCTCCATAACTGAACTTCTGCTGCAATAAGTCTGTTAGATTGCTTGCAAAGAGGCATTTGCCATGATGGACCTGTGCAGCATCACCACCTCCAAGCACACAAGGAGAATAGAAAACCACAATTTTCTGGTAGTTTTTTTCCTTAAGAACTACCTGCATGTAATTGAGGCATTTGTATGTTAGTGGCAGCAATATACAATGGCTACATTCTTAGAAATCTTGGTACCATAGAGATAGGAATTATAACCTGTTCTCAGGTTGTGAAATTACAAGCAGTAGGCCAGTGCTGTGAAGCAATAGTGTCCCAGGCCTTGTTTGATTAGCAGCTGGGAGATGAACCAAAGCAAGGGGATACAGGTAGTCATTACACAAATATAGCAATGCCCATCTTAGGGAAACTACTTTTTGGGCAGAGCCTAGAGATAAGTTACTTATCTTGTCCACTTTACTTGACAGACAGTGCACAGCAGCAAAATGAGAAAGCCACCATGTATCAGTCAAGTAGATCAGTGGTGCACTAGTCCTATTCTCCACTCACCCCTAGCACAAAACTCCATCTACACAGCTGTCAGTGTGATAGGGTCATTGGTAGGGAGAGCGCTGAGGCAGTAGTGGCCACTGATCCCAATGCAGGCACCAACAGATTCACATACCAGTCTGACAGGCACCTACCCTCAGTAAGACACTGGAGGCAATTCTAATGGGCATCTATGAAACCCTGCATGAATTCCTCTAAAAGTGCACATGTATTGAATGTGCTGCTGCAATTATCCTTACCCCATTATAAAATTGAATACATATCACTTAGTTAATGTCTCCTTTAACCACTTCCAGACCAGCCACTGCAGTGTTACTGTAGCAGGTTGGCTCAGCTGGGCAAATTGACGTCACTTCTTTTAGCCACTAGGTGTGCCTGCAGCCAATGCCCACCAGGCACCCACAATTACTCATGACAGCAGGAACTGGATGTGTGTAAACACACAAATCCCAGTTCTTTCAGGGGAGTAGAGACAGATCATGTGTCCATACCAAGTATGAAAACCAATCTCTCCTAGACAGTCCCATGTCCCTACAGTTAATCCCTTCCCTGCCAGTGACATTTACACAGTAATCAGTGCATTTTTATAGCACTGATTGCTGTATAATTGTCAATGGCCCCAAAACCGGGTCAAGTGTCCACCGCAGTCCAAAAAAAAAAGTGTGGGTACATATTGCACAATTGTCAGATAACGCAACGCAGTGCCATATTGCAAAAAAAAAAAAACCTGGTCATTGAGCAGCCAAATTCTCTGGGGCTGAAGTGGTTAAATGTAGTAATCCCCCCCCCCCCCCAAGAAAAAAAAAAAAAAAAAAAAAAAAAAAAAATCACACACCCCCAGACTATTTCCATCCCCTACTGGCTCCAATGAGGACCAAGCAAACACTGCCGATCACTCAGTTCTCAGAGCTCCCTGAGCAGAGCTGACGACAGTCATCACTGTCAACCCCCTTCTCACAGCATCTTGCCGAGGCTGATCTGGGTGCCAGTCCATGCATGGATCCCAACTTCATTGTTGAAATCTTGCCCAAGCCTGGACTGGCTGATGTTAGCAAGCTTCAGCCTGCTGAAAATGGTTCACAGGAGTGCAGAACAAACTGGCTGTACTTCTGTGGAGTGCTTTACTATCTATGCCAACTAGTAAAAGTGGGGTTTATGGTCAGGCCTGAAACTTAGCTTTTTACTGCTACCATTTTCAGCAGCAGAGGGGCTCCATTTTAATCTTTCACCTGGCTATTTTTCCACCCCCTAACAGGAGCCCCTTATGCAATCCTGAAACAGGCAAACTGCATTTTGTTTGTTATATATGGACATAGGTCTATACTCATTTTGCACAAACTTAATATGGAATCAAAGATGCAGGCACTGCATTTCTCCCCCACAAGAATGCAACTGTTGTATTCCAGCTACCAAAAACCTTGCGATACACATGGTTATAGATGATGTAATATAGTGACTTGCAATGAACACCTGTTTATAGGAAAAGCTTTCTGGCTGCCTTTGGCCCAAGCACAATGTCTGGCACCAAGTATGTCAGCACATTCTGTTTAGGTATGGATATTAACAAATGAGTCAAGACACATGTTTCAAAGGAGACCCTAACACTTTATTTATGAAATCTCAAAATTGTCTTTTACCAGAACCAGACACATGGAATATAAAAAAATAAAAAAAATTTGAGGTGGTTAGTGAAACTTAACTCAGTCAGAGCCCTCCACAGGACAGTTGTAAACCACCAGTTTCTCTGTACAACACTAGCATAGCACTATCCTGCAGGGGGGCCTCTAACCAAGAGAAGCCTACTCATGATACAAGCCAGGACCTCTGCAATGTGCAGCCAAGGATTTTCTGTACTACACCTCAGCATGCCAGAGGTAACTGGTTGCGCAGATACCAGAACCAATACAACAGCATAAAGTGTACCAAAAAAAATAAAAAATGTTGCCTGAGACATAGGCTACTCTGTATTTACGCCTTGTCTGGCAACACAATAAATAAAAGCAGTTACACATCTGTTTTCAAGTAAGATCCTCAGCTCTCCCTGTCCCCTGCCAGTTGTGCCTCAACTCTGCGTTGCACCGGTTACTCTGTAGCCACACCAGGCAACATCAGAGGGGGAATAAATAAAGCAGACATGGCACTGGCTTGCAGCTTTTCAATAGTGGGCAGAGAGATTTGTGCAGTGTGGCTGAATGAACAGGGAAAATTAAACAAAAACCATTAAGGAGTGAGTCTACAGGCACCAGGAAAGAGTTGTAACCATATAGGCCACTTGTCTTCAAATTGGGCAGGTGTGCACTGCATCAACAGTGATAGAAATTTTGTGTATGGTTTTGGCAAAGTGCTGATTTTTATGCATAGGGAAATTTAAATGCACAGGACATGCCTAAGAGGTGGATACCCAATAGGTTAAATGAAATCACTCAGGACCCAAACACCCAGGTCCTGTACAATCAATACCACAGGGAGATTACAGTGGTACATCAGGGATAAAATACTTGGTCATGGAGATAACTTAAGGCTATTAACAGAACAAGCCTTGTCTGCTAGAAGCACCAAAATAGACAGGAAAGTATGTAGGTAATAAAACAGCTAATATGGTCCCCTCTCCACAAGAACAGCATGGCACTGGAGACTATACAGTGAGCCAATAGATTAACAGGAAAGTTAAAAGGGCCTTTTCCCACCTTAAAAGACTGCAGGCTTCTCTGTATGTAACGCCAGCAAGTCAAAGGGGGAAAAAAAAGCCTAACAAATCAATACTCCAACTTTTTGGGAACTTCCCATGGGAAGCCTTCCCTACCAAAATGACCATAGGCTGCAGTCCTCTGATAAAGTGCCTTCTTCAGCTCCAGATCCCTGGAATATACAAGTTCATTTGTTAATACAAGAGTATGAAAATTAGCATGTTGTGTGGTGTGAAGTCTCAACTATGGGAAGAGCCTGAGGCAATGGTTCTGTACAGGGCACTTACCCTGGTGATGTCCAGGACACCATACTTACCACTTCAGACTGCTACTGTCAAACTTGCATCTTTTCATCTTGGTCTATTTACGACAAGCCCCTTCTTACTTTACACTATAGGACATCTACCTTTGTGTCATGACTCCTCCCTCCCACTTTTCAAACATTAACTGTCACCAACTTTACCTGACAATGACACCAGGGCGGAGGTCAAAGTTCTTGTTCACAATAGCCAGAAGCTCCCTCTCACTCTTCTGTGAGGTTCCATAGTGGAAGATGGAGATAGACAGAGGATGTGCAACACCAATAGCATAAGAAACCTAAAGCAAAAAAAATAAAAAATTTGACACATGGGGTGAACATCTTGTAACCGTTTTTCCACCCCCTAAACTACCAGCCTGAGTCAAAAACCACCATGTTAGTCATTCCAATTGTTGCTGAAAATTGTAACTTACCTGGACAAGCACACGACGGCAGAGGCCAGCCTTTATCAGGGACTTTGCAACCCACCGAGCAGCATAAGCAGCAGATCTATCCACCTTTGTGTAGTCTTTACCAGAGAAGGCTCCACCACCATGGGCACCCCAACCACCATAAGTGTCCACAATAATTTTGCGTCCAGTCAAACCAGCATCTCCCTGAAAACAGGTAAATGTCAGCATAATACATGCTAGAATGTTGGGACAAAATTACTAACAGCAAGATTGTAGCGTTAAACTCAGTCTTACCTGTGGACCACCAATTACAAACCGCCCACTTGGCTGCAGATGATAGATTGTATCATCATCCAAGTACTTGGCAGGGATCACAGTCTTTACCACCTTGTCCTTTAGTGCATCCCGCATCTCATCCAGGCAAATTACATCATCGTGCTGAACAGACACTACAACTGTATGAACTCGGATTGGGATCACAGCTCCACGGTCTTGCATATACTGGACTGTCACCTGCCAAAATGTAACAGCATTAACACCATACATACAAAAGAAAACCCCTCTTATTTGGATTACAGTATTCAGGGCACTCACTTGAGTCTTGGAGTCTGGGCGAAGCCATGGCAGAGTCCCATTACGGCGCAGCTCAGCCATCTTTGCATTCAATTTGTGTGCCAGCACTATTGTCAGAGGCATACACTCTTCTGTTTCATCAGAAGCATAGCCGAACATCAAGCCCTAAAAGTAAATAATGCAATTCATTAGGATTAATACACAATACAGTTAACACTAGCCATTAGTACTAAGAGCCCAGGTTCAAGTACCACTGTTCCAAAACCAGAGAAGATCACAACCATTTCCCATCTGGCCCAATTCTGGCATGCTGCTCCTACATTTTAGCAGAGACCCTATGCCCAGAGAATAAAATGGTGGTTGATGCAACTTCTGTCAGACTATTTGCACAGCAATTTTTCTAACATGTTTAACAAACCAATATTTGGTTAATGTGAAAGATGTTACTCTGAGTAAATAGATACCCAGAATGGCACTTTAAAATTGTGCACACTTGTAGAATGACACCAAACTTCAGTTCTTCAAAATCTCCATAGGCGACGCTTAAAAAGGTTTACAGGTTACCTGTAGTTAGAAGAGATCTTGGGATGGAGTGAGAGCAATAATTCTAACATTCAGTGATCTCACATGTGTGGATTGAATTCATTCCTTTTACATATGTAGGCACGCAAGCATGTGCTTGTTTCTGCAAGCACTTTAAACCATATTTTATACTTCCCTTTAAATGTCACCCCACCAGTCATCTGTCCAGGATGGGAGAGACAGACTACACCTCTGGAGGCAGGAAACACAAATCTTAAGTCTTTAAAGGGTGGCCACCATCCCCAGTCTTGGGTTTCCTACACCAGAGGAGCTGTCTTTGTTAAAAGATCATGAGAGGATCCTAGGGCAACAAAGACTTCTTAGGGGAGAATCTGTTTGAGTCATTGCCATAGTAACATTTGTAAAAGGGAGGAGTTGGTAAGATGACCACATCTATGTGGGGGCACCAGAAATATTTCTCCACCCAGGTGTCTGACCCTAGGATCAGCACTGTTGGTCACTGAACAAGGACATTTTTCAGCTAACTGCAGAGAAGTGGAGCCTTCCAGGAGGTGAATTTGCCAAGTCAAATGCCAGAGTCCAAACATATTTTGTTGGAAAGGGACGAAGGGGCCAAGGAGAGAGATGCTCTGGCTCGTTGCTCAAGTGGGCATTTTACCTATGCTATGCCTTTCTCCTCCATTCAAAATTCCCCTGGTACTGAGGAAATTTGCTCAACACTACAAATATAGTGGTTCCATATTGGCCGAAGAGGGCCTCCCTTAATGTTGCCCGAGAGGAAAGATCTGTCTCAGGGACTGATCTAGATGCCAAAGATAGAGTCTGAAGCTGTTGGCTTGGTATCTGAAGAAAGCCTTCAGAGTCTAAGGGGCTTTCAGATAAGGTGGTAAATACAATCCAAAAAAAAAAAAAAAATGTTTCAAGCAATTTGAAACATTTAAGGTTTGTTCATGGTTGGACACCAGGAAAGTGTCTGCAGGTGTTCCAGCCATCTTGAACCTTTAACGTACTGAGGGCCAACCCTCTGTCTTGTAAAAATTCCAAGTGGCAGCCTTGGCTGTTTTGGGAACAACTCCTGGCATTATAGACCCACTAGTCGCAGGTTCTTCAAGGGGTTATCCAGAATTAAGCCATTCCGTTCCAGATCCTGCCAAAATGGCGTTTGACAATTGTGTTGCAGGGTAGGGACAAAACATTTGCAAGAGGAAGATCTATCCTTAAAGTGGGCTACTCTCAAGTCCATTGACAGCCAGACACATTAGAGACTGGCAAGCACTTTCTATTAAAGAGCCATTCCCACAAAATTTGAGTACAGAACTAAAGGTGGCCTCCAAATTTCATATGGCTCAGGAGATTGTCTTGCCTTCCTTCTGTGCATCTCCAGCTAATCCCAAAGAATCAATTCTACCAACTGGACGTGAGGGCCTGTGTCTTGCATTATTTGAAATTATCTGAAGGCATTAGAAAAGCAAATGCCCCATTTTGCATTTTGGTAAAAATTTGAGGTGCCAAGTGTATAAGAGCACGATCACCCATTGGCTCAAACAGGCAATTATAGAAAAAAAAAAAAAAAAAATTGCCCTTTCTCCCCGATTGCTTTCTACACAAGCGCCATGCTTCTTGGGCAGAGCAAGCTGGGGCAACACCAGAACAAATTTGCTGAGCAGAAACATGGTCAAGCTACTCAACATTCACAAAGCATTATGGGCTGGACCTTCTCAGCACAAGATCAAGCTTATGGGGTCCTCCAATCTGGTAAGTTCTTTGATCCTCTCATGTGCCATCCTGGAGAGACCAGAGTCATGTACCAGTACCTGTTTCTAGAGACCTCCAGGACAGCAGGGATCTCCCCCCCCCCCATCCATATATACGGTTATAACCTTGGATGTGTTTTGATGTTTCAGAAGCGGTTCTGGTGAAGTGCTCAAATGAAAGGATGAGGAAGGGATGGTGGCTGCCGTTTAAAGACCAAATATTTGTGTTTCCTGCCTCTGGAGGTGGAGCCAGTCTCTCCTGGACAACTCCTAGAAACAGTTACCAGCAAGTCTAACTTTTTGATCACCTTACATTTCTTGTAATATGAATGAAACATTCCTTGGAATAGGGCATGACAGGTCCTCTTTATGGAGAGATCTAAGGGTCAATAAGATGCCAGATCTCTCCTGCAGGCTGGAAAGCCCGAGATAAAAATCACGATCTCAGCTTTCCAGCAGAGTATGCAGCAATGTTTACAACTGCCAGGTCAGACGCAACATAACATTGTGCCTGGGCGTCAGACTGGTCCCCAGTACACATCCCCTCCCACCTGTAGGAACAGTCAAGTGGCTGAACAGCTGCTATGATTGTTCTTACTGTGCAAGGGAAATCGCCAGAAAAACAAAAAACACAACACACATTACCAAAGCCCATGACACTGTGGGTGGGAAGTGATTAAACATGGCTCCCAGTAAATACTGGCAAAAGTACAATCACCTATAATGGCATAAAAGCAATTCTTCCCAGACTGAAGATAACATTCTCACCTGGTCACCAGCTCCTACATCCTCTTCATTCCTGTCCAAGTGGACACCCTGGGCAATGTCAGGAGACTGTTGTTCAAGTGCAACCAACACATTGCAGGTCTTGTAGTCAAAGCCTGAATAAAATGACAGCAGATTACAAATACCATCTAATTAGCCAGTGAAAAGGTTTCAAGTGCTTCAGATCCACACCACTCACCCTTGGAAGAATCATCATAACCAATATGTTTGATTGTGTCCCGCACAATCTTCTGGTAATCCACTACAGCCCGAGAAGTGATCTCACCAGCAAGGAGAATCATGCCAGTCTTTGCCACAGTTTCTGTAAATGAAAGGTGTACTGTTGAGACACAGATCTATTACAGTTTGTTCTTCCAAACCAACCAATCAAGATGACTTACCACAAGCCACCTTTGCATCTGGATCCTGCTTGAGGTGGGCATCAAGGACTGCATCACTGATTTGGTCACAAATTTTGTCTGTTGAGAAAATCCACAAAATTAGACATCAGGACTACAATCAATATAAATGGTGATTGTAGTAATATCTATCCTCATAACCAAGTAATAACTGCTCGGTCACCTAAACCAGTGGTTCTCAACCTCAGTCCTCAAGTAACCCCCAACAGGCCATGTTTTGGGAACTTCCTTTAGATTAAATAGTTCATCAATACCAGGTCATTGATAGTGATTTAAAGCAGCTGTGCAAAGTAAAGGCACACCTTAAAACATGGCCTATTGGGAGTACGTGAGGACTGAGGTTAACGACCAATGACCTAAACTATTTCAGAAACAGTGAGGTTAGTGCTATAAATAGAGATGACAGCTGCCTCTTCATGGACTCAGCTAACTGTAGTGACCATGTAATACAATGCTGACATCTGATCTCTATGCAATAGCTCTAGTCAAGTCATTACTTCACAGGCCGTTTCTGGTAAGCTACTCCACGTTTTTGCTGTTGGAAAAAAATTCCCTACAGTGTCACTGTCCTAACATCCAATAAACAATGCTGATGTTGTGCAAGCAGTACACTTCATTGGAAGTAAATACAGGAATAAGGAAAGTGCTGCCAAGTAAACTTGGGACTGGAGCCAAGTCACATTAGAGCATCACATCGGATATAAAAGACTCCTCCCTCCATACTCTTCCCATGCTAAGAGAAACGCAATCTGGCTACAACCCAGAGCTGCTGCTAAATGTGGAAGCAGGGAAATACGCAAACCCTCGGCTGCAGCTGTCCAAAGCATGCATCACACCTGAAACCTGATCCCTCTCCAAGGCTTTCACCCATTGGACCAATCCATCCAACACCCACAAGGAGGCAGGGCTCAGGCAGTCACAGGATCCTTCCCAAGACTACGCACAAGGATATACAGCACGCTTCTCTGCTGTACAGTCATGGAGGGGGAAGCCATACCCAACTAATGTTCACACAATCTGATACAGTACCAGAAATACAAGTGTTTATCTTCAGACACCACAAAACACCAAATACCACCCCCCCCCCCCCCTATAAAGGCAATCTCAAAAAACGGTGCTACCCTTGCATGTCATCAGGATTACATATGAGTGCTATAGATACACACTATATAATCCTGCCTGATTGGATACAAACTGAGAAGATTGCTCAAGTCCAGCCTCACATCCAATGCTTACAAGCCATTTGTCTTTCAACCCAACACTAATTGCTTAAGGTTTCAATGTTAACACCTTAAACGTAGAATTGTGGTCTAAACTTAGCTGGACTTAAACACTACCTCCCAACACAAATGCATTAACATTCAATTCATATGAATACCTATTTTGGCACAGTCACATGATCAACTCCCATGAGTTGTCAGACTACAGAAGATAGGCGCACCGACAACGGATGGCCCATAGAGGCCTATGTGTGACATCACCACCTATACATTGTCTAGCGCGCCCCTCTACCCATCACTGACAGGCACAGGTAAGCCAGATCAGGCAACTGGAAATACATCTTTCTAAAGCTGGCCATGCATGGATCAATTTGCTCATTCAGCCAGCAGGCTGGATAAATAATGAACCAATGCCTCCATCCACAAGTTTTAAGTGGATGCGGGAATCCTCCCCACTGCGCTATTGTATTCCAACAGACTTCCCACTGCCAGAATACTCAGTGCTGCATCTACTAGCCAACTGCTTACCTCCTCCACAAGGGCCATACATGATCGAAATCTGGCTGGTCTCTGCTGAACCAGCAGTCTTGATCCATTAATTGCCACCTTTACACAGGTTATTCAGCATAGGTACTGGGAGGGAGCATTTAAAGTGATTGTAAAGGATATAAAAAAAAAAAAAACATTGATATACTTACCCTCCACTGTGTGGCCCCAAACATTTTCTTCTGGGGTCCCCTGGCAGCTCCTCCCCGCAACAGATAACCCCCTAGGAGAAGCGTTCTCCCAAGGGGTTTACCTTGCAGGTGCACTCCCGAGTCCAGCATTTGCATCCACAGACACAAATGTCGGACTCGCCCCCTGCGGCATTGGATTTGATTGACAGCAGTGGGAGCCAATGGTTGCGCTGCTATCAATCTATCCATTCTAGAGCCGAGACCCCGTGGAGAGAGGGACAGTGCGTCTGCCAAGAAAATGAAGGGGCTCCTGTAAGTAAAATAGGGGGGCTGCTGGTGAATGCCAGGTGTTCTCACCTTAATGCATAGGATGCATTAAGGTGAAAAAACACAAGGGCTTACAGCCCCTTTAAAGACTTGTTAGGCTTAAAATAGAATTCCAGGCTAAATCTTTGTTACTTAATATAGAGATCACATTGAGTCCTGCTGTATAGCAAGTGCTTTGGTTCCTTTCTGTGAAGGTCTCAGCTATAGATTTCCCAGTACAGATCCAGGCCATTAGGTTAGGTGTGGGAGGAGCCCTTCCGCTTGTCTAATTAGTATCATGCACATGGCTGTACAGAGCTGAAGTAATGACTACTGGAACCCGTGGTGAAGTCATAAATTAAAACGGTTGTAAACCCCGCTTAGTCATTTTTACCTACAGGTAAGCTTATAAGGCAGCTTACCAGCTAAAACGAATATCTCCTAAAAACGTGCAGTCACAGTGCTAAAATGCAGCAGAAAGGGATGACAGCGACATTACAGCATCAGAGGGCTTCATTCTAAAGTAAGCATTTCATAACGTGCTAGCATGTAATGCATACTAGCACATTATGCCATTTCAGGGTTTTTTGCAACAACCACTTTAAGATGCATTAAAAGCAGCAACTGTACAGCAGGGCTATGTTAAGCACCCACACCGGCTCCAATGTATGCTCTGAACACACTATCCAGAGCATACATCAAGACACACAAGTGCTTTACACAACCCCACCATAGCCACCTCTAATTATGTCAAGGGATGACTGTACACCACGGGTCCCAGGAGTCATTACACAATGTAATAAAAACCACAACTGCTCCACATGGGAACACGCTACTTTTGCTAGACACATGCTGGTGAATTTAAATGTCATCGCCCCAAATTCTGCACACTGGCTGCCACCAAACCATACAGTACCGAAGCACCACAGTTTGGTGCATCATGATTTTTTTGAAGTCACATCTGCTCTTTTAATGCATTCAGCAACCCATTAAAACAAACGAGATGCTAAAAATGTGTTCCAGTGTGAATGGGCCCCTTACTGTACTAGTACAGACCAGCCCGGCTCTGATGGAGCCATTCCATGTGACCCATACTGTCCATGGGATGTGATCTGTTCTGGGAGCCCACATTACACTGATCAGAAGCCTACTGGGACACCCCCGCCCCCCCATCAGAGCGGTGCTGGGACCGCCCCCCTCACTAGGTGATCAGAGGGGGGCTGGGGCCAGGACCACGCCCTAATAGATCAGAGAGGGGCCTGGGTGATCAGAGGAGGGGGGGCTGGGACCAGGACCACTCTACGTGATCAGAGAGGTGCAGCCCCCTCCTATTGGGTGATTAGAGGGGTTCTGTGAAGGCGCCTTCTTCTCATTGGCAGAGCCGCCACCACTCTCCGCACACAGGCGGGGCCGCCCCACACCACGTGCTCGGCTGCATTGCGGCGGCCGCGCGCACCGCTCTTAGCGTGCGCTAAAAAAAAATGCCGAAAATGGATCGGCGCGGCGGCCTCTTCACTCACCGAACCGAGTCACTCACATGAGTTCCGTGACCTTACGTTCTATACCACCCGCCCCGCCATGAACTCACCAGGGTGACCCTCCCCGACGGATTCGGAGGTAAAAAGGAAGCTCCCCTCGTCGATGAGAGCATCGTGAAACCCATTGAGCAGCTGTCCGTTCATTGCGTCGTTGGTTATTGCTGTGCTTCACAATGACCTTTTTACCGTCCCTTGGTCGTCGCCGGTCGGAATGGAGAAATGGCGCCAGAGGCTCCGTTTTTATAGCTCGCCTGGCTGACGTCACGGATCCCGCGCGACCTCGCCGGACCATTCACCAACCCCCACCGACTACAACGTCACCGCTGGGGAGAGTGGGCCGGGCCAAACGTAGAATGTACCACTGGCAGTATTGTAGGGGTGTTAGAACGGAATGAACTCACCCCCGGGGAGATGGAAAGAAATCATATGAGCTTTACACCATCTTGTGTAGAGGGTAGTCTGTGTAAGAGGTGTGGAGAATGTGAGGATATTACAGTCACATTATGTCCTGTGGTACAGTCCAAGGAGAGGGACTGAGAGAAGGTGGGCGGAGCCTAACCATTCCCTGCTAAGAGGGAGGAAGGAGACATGAGAGAGGAAGAAAATGGGGACAGGGGAGCTGTGCAGCTGCTCTGCTCCTCATGCTCTGCTCCCCATGCTCCTCATGCTCTGCTCCCCATGCTCCTCATGCTCTGCTCCCCATGCTCCTCATGCTCTGCTCCCCATGCTCCTCATGCTCTGCTCCTCATGCTCTGCTCCCCATGCTCCTCATGCTCTGCTCCTCATGCTCTGCTCACCATGCTCCTCATGCTCTGCTCCCCATGCTCTGCTCCTCATGCTCTGCTCCCCATGCTCTGCTCCTCATGCTCTGCTCCCCATGCTCCTCATGCTCTGCTCCTCATGCTATGCTCCTCATGCTATGCTCCCCATGCTCCTCATGCTCTGCTCCCCATGCTCTGCTCCTCTTCTCGTGTCACAAAGTGTGACACATGGGTCCTGTACAGCACAATGTGCGGCTATCATATCAATATGATATATTTGTTATAATTGTATTACAGCTAAGAGCAACTTTTCTACCCCATAGGAACCTAGGGCTCAAGGGAACCCCTTCTAAAATGTATGTTTACTGTACATTAATTTATAGATATAATAATACGTAAAGAATATGGTGTACCTAGAGTATATAACACCCAAGGTGGATCATTTCTACCACACCCTCTGCTCTATATCGTAAAAACATTTCCCGTAATAATCACACTATTAAAATGAAATAGGCGAAAAAACGTCCTCCTATATGTTGGTGGTTAGCAGAGAAATGGTTCTTTACTTTGGTTTAAGTTAAGGGTCTCCGTACATTGATGGTCAGTGGAAGAGATGGCAAAGGTATTGAATTTATTCTTCTCCTCAGTCTTCACAAGGGAATCGGGGGGCTTCAGTAACCAAAACTGCAGTGTTTATCCTCATGGCACATCACAGGAAGCACCCTCATGGATAACAGAGGACAGAATTAGAATTAGACTTGGGAAACTTAACATTAATAAACCACCAGGACAGAATGGCTTGCACTCGAGGGTACTTAGGGAACACAGTCAAGTAATTTCCAGACCGTTGTTCCTAATTTTTACTGACAGTCTACTGACTGGAATGGTACCAGCGGATTGGAGAAAAGCCAATGTAGCACCAATATTTAAAAAGGGCCCAAAATACACCCCTGGGAATTACGGACCAGTTAGCCTAACATCAATAGTATGCAAGCTCTTGGAGGGGATGATAAGGGACTATATACAAGATTTAATAATGAAAACAGTATCATTAGCAGTAATCAGCATAGATTCATGAAGAATCGTTCTTGCCAAACCAATCTATTAACCTTCTATGAGGAGGTGAGTTGCCAGCTAGATAAAGGAAGGCCCGTAGACATGGTGTATCTGGATTTTGCAAAAGCATTTGACACAGTTCCCCAAAAACATTTACTGTACAAAATAAGGTCCGTTGGCATGGACCACAGGGTGAGTACATGGATTGAAAACTGGCTATAAGGGCGAGTTCAGATGGTGTTGATAAATGGAGAATACTCTGAATGGTCAGGGGTGGGGTCCCACAGGGTTCTGTGCTGGGACCAATCCTATTTAATTTGTTCATAAACAACCTGGAGGATGGGGTAAACAGTTCAATCTCTGTATTTGCGAATGATACTAAGCTAAGCTGGGCAATAACCTCTCCATAGGATGTGGAAACCTTGCAAGAAGATCTGAACAAATTAATGGGGTGGGCAACTACATGGCAAATGAGGTTTAATGTAGAAAAATATAAAATAATGCATTTGGGTGGCAAAAATATGAATGCAATCTACTCACTAGGGGGACAACTTCTGGGGGAATCTAGGATGGAAAAGGACTTGGGGGTCCTAGTAGATGATAGGCTCAGCAATGGCATGCAATGCCAAGCTGCTGCTAACAAAGCAAACAATATTGGTATGCATTAAAAAAGGGATTAACTCCAGGGATAAAGTGATAATTCTCCCACTCTACAAGACTCTGGTTCCGGCCACACCTGGAGTATGCTGTCGAGTTCTGGGCACCAGTCCTCAGGAAGGATGCACTGGAAATGGAGCGAGTACAAAAAAAGGCAACAAAGCTAATAAAGGGTCTGGAGGACATTAGTTATGAAGAAAGGTTGTGAGCACTGAACTTATTCTGTCTGGAGATGAGACGCTTAAGAGGGGATATGATTTCAATTTACAAATACCATACTGGTGACCCCACAATAGGGATAAAACTTTTTCGTGGTAGGGTTGTCTCAGCGGGGGGGGGGGGGGGGGGCATAGATAGTGTCAAAAAACTATTAGATAAGCACCTGAACGACCGTAACATACAGGGATATACAATGGAATACTGCCATATAATCACACACACAACACATAGGTTGCGCTTAATGCACTTGTGTCTTTTTTCAACCGCACCAACTATGTAATTGGTGGTCAGTGGAAGAGATGTCCCTTTACATCGATGATCAGTGGAAGATATGTCCCTTTACATTGTTAGTCAGTGGAAAAGATGTTCCTTTGCATTGATGGTCAATGCAAGAGATGTCCCTTTACATTGATGATCAGTGGAAGATATGTCTCTTTACATTGATGGTCAGTGGAAGAGATGTCCTTTCACATTGATGATCAGTAGAAGAGATGTCCTTTTACATTGGTAGTCAGTGGAAGAGATGTCCCTTTACATTGATGGACAGTGGAAGAGACGTCCCTTTACTTTGACTGTCAGTGGAAGAGATGTCCCTTTACATTGATGGTCAGTGGAAGAGATGTCCCTTTACATTGATGGTCAGTGGAAGAGATGTCCCTTTACATTGATGGTCAGTGGAAGAGATGTCCCTTTATATTGATGGTCAGTGGAAGAGATGTCACTTTACACTGATGATCAGTGGAAGAGATGTCACTTTACACTGATGATCAGTGGAAGATATGTCCCTTTACATTGATGATCACTGGAAGATATGTCCCTTTACATTGCTGGTCAGTGGAAGAGATGTCCCTTTACATCGATGTCCAGTGAAAGATATGTCCTTTACATTGATGATCAGTTGAAGAGATGCCCCTTTACATTGATGGTCAGTGAAAGAGATGTTACTTTATATTGATGGTCAGTGGAAGATATGTCCCTTTACATTGGTGGTCTTGGAAGAGATGTTCCTTTACATTGATGGTCAGTGGAAGAGATGTCCCTTTACATTGATGATCAGTGGAAGATATGTCCCTTTACATTGTTAGTCAGTGGACGAGATGTCCTTTCATATTGATGGTCATTAGAAGAGATGTCCTTTTACATTGGTAGTCAGCGGAAGAGATGTCCCTTTACATTGATGGTCAGTGGAAGAGATGTCCCTTTACTTTGACTGTCAGTGGAAGAGATGTCCCTTTACATTGATGGTCAGTGGAAGAGATGTCCCTTTACATTGATGGTCAGTGGAAGAGATGTCCCTTTACATTGATGGTCAGTGGAAGAGATGTCACTTTACACTGATGATCACTGGAAGATATGTCCCTTTACATTGCTGGTCAGTGGAAGAGATGTCCCTTTACATCAATGGCCAGTGGAAGATATGTCCTTTACATTGATGATCAGTTGAAGAGATGCCCCTTTACATTGATGGTCAGTGAAAGAGATGTTCCTTTATATTGATGGTCAGTGGAAGATATGTCCCTTTACATTGGTGGTCTTGGAAGAGATGTTCCTTTACATTGATGATCAGTTGAAGAGATGCCCCTTTACATTGATGGTCAGTGAAAGAGATGTTACTTTATATTGATGGTCAGTGGAAGATATGTCCCTTTACATTGGTGGTCTTGGAAGAGATGTTCCTTTACATTGATGGTCAGTGGAAGAGATGTCCTTTTACATTGGTAGTCAGTTGAAGAGATGCCCCTTTACATTGATGGTCAGTGAAAGAGATGTTCCTTTATATTGATGGTCAGTGGAAGATATGTCCCTTTACATTGGTGGTCTTGGAAGAGATGTTCCTTTACATTGATGGTCAGTGGAAGAGATGTCCCTTTACATTGATGATCAGTGGAAGATATGTCTCTTTATATTGATGGTCAATGAAAGAGATTTCCCTTTATATTGATGGTCAGTGGAAGAGATGTCCCTTTACATTGGTGGTCTTGGAAGAGATGTCCCTTTACATTGATGGTCACTGGAAGATATGTCCCTTTACATTGATGATCAATGGAAGAGATGTCTCTTTACATTGATGGTCAGTGAAAGAGATGTCCCTTTACATTGATGATCAGTGGAAGAGATGTCCCTTTACATTGGTGGTCAGTAGAAGAGATGTCCCTTTACATTGATAATCAGTGAAAGAGATGTCCCTTTACATTGATGGTCAGTGGAAGAGATGTCCCTTTACATTGATGGTTAGTGGAAGCGATGTCCCTTTACATTGATGATCAGTGGAAGAGATGCCCCTTTACATTGATGGTCGGTGAAAGAGATGTTCCTTTATATTGATGGTCAGTGGAAGATATGTCCCTTTACATTGGTGGTCTTGGAAGAGATGTTGCTTTACATTGATGGTCAGTGGAAGATATGTCCCTTTACATTGATGATCAGTGGAAGAGATGTTCCTTTACATTGATGGTCAATGAAAGAGATTTCCCTTTATATTGATGGTCAGTGGAAGAGATGTCCCTTTACATTGGTGGTCTTGGAAGAGATGTCCCTTTACATTGATGGTCACTGGAAGATATGTCCCTTTACATTGATGATCAGTGAAAGAGATGTCCATTTACATTGATGGTCAGTGGAAGAGATGTCCCTTTACATTGATGGTTAGTGGAAGTGATGTCCCTTTACATTGATGGTCAGTGGAATAGATGTCCCTTTATATTGATGGTCAGTGGAAGAGATGTCTCCTTACATTGGTGATCAGTGGAAGAGATGTCCCTTTACGTTGTTGGTAAGTGGAAGCGATGTCCCTTTACAATGGTGGTTAGTGGAAGAGATGCCCCCTACACTAGTAATCATTAGAAGAGATGTCCCCTTACACTGGTCGTCAACAGAAGAGATGACCCTTTACATTATTGGTCATTGGAATAAATGACATGACAGTTGGCAACTGAATGACTCACAAATCTATAATTCAAGAACACCATAAAAACTCATGTAACAGTCTAGAACATTATGAATTCAAATTGAAATTTAAAGTGGAACTTTAGTCAGAAAATTAAGTCCTGCTAGATCACTTCAGATTGGCCCCTTTTGCAGGTATAGCTACAGTATGTAAAACATTAAACATCAGTGTCTATACTGTTTAAAATCCATTAATACACTGTCTCACCCTGCTCTGCACACGCTCAGTTGTTCTCCATTTTTAGGCAAAGTGCTGCGTTTGTAGAGGCCGGTCTGAAGCGCAATTAAACCCTTCCATGCTTTACAGCCAAGGAACCTGCATCTGTTTGATTTGCAACTGCCATGGTGCTGAAGATGTGATCAGTTGTGACACCAGCCATTTGATGGATTGACCATTTGGTTGAGCACACAAGCAAATGTGACAATTAGCAATCCTGGCATTCCAGGAATGTAACTGTTTTTTGCAACCGTTAAATTCATGAATTTAGTTTCACTTTATAAAATTTACTGCTGTTCCGGGGCTCTGGGCTTTAGGAAAATGGCAGCCTCCAACAAGAAGAAACATGAACAATGCTGGTTGCAATTTACAGCACACACTAATTTTGGTAGCGTAATTATTAATATGGAATGTATGTTCCTTGCTAGAGAACATTATTTTTTATCAAGTTGTTATGGGTAAAGTTTCACTTTAAAGTGGAACTAAACTCTTTGATTTAATGGTTTTCTAAAACAGTTTAAGTTCAAGGCAATCAGACTTGTCATCGAACCCTCAAAGCTTTAGCTGGTCATACATTATACAATTTTCTTATTCAATTTCCTTTAGTTTTACCTTCAACTATTTAGTGCAAGGACCTGCCTGACTGCATACAAATTGAAAGTGTTTAGGTTTGGCCTCATATTATCTGGTTTTGGTAAATCGAAATGAATATTGTACAAGGAGATTGTATACCGTATGGCCAGCCTTAAGCTGTTTGAACAGATTCCTCCGTTCACACAAACCAGGTAGATGGAGGAATCCCCTCTGCCAGAGCATTGAATTCTTAAAGCAAAACTGATCAGTGGTTGTGGCTGATTGGCTGCAGCCACTGATCAATGGGATATTTTCCAATATGCTGCTTTAACAGAAGATGATTCAACAGTGCGTACCCCACACAAAATTCAGCCATTCCCTGGTGAACCAGATTTATTTTGATCAGTGTATGACAGCTATAGTAGTGAAAGTAGATGGATTAATTTGTAAAGGCACTGTAAATGGCAGTGACCAGTCTTTGATGTAAATGGCAGTGACCAGTCTTTGAATGTCTCCTACAGTAGGTGTCCGGTCTCTAAAACACCTCTAGTACATCTGCAGTCATGTCTGCATTCTGCAACAATCTTCTGTAGCATTACATAGAATTAATATTTTATTGTGTTCACGGATATGTTTCTCTATTCTGATTGCATACACTATATGGATTTTCTAAATGGCTTATCCTATAACCCATTAAGTGTATTTATTGTACTATAAAATTCATATGTGAATATATCTGTACATCTAAACACATTTCCCCCCAACGTTTATCTACAGGTATAAGAGCAGAGCTTTTCTGTGACCACCATAATGTCCAAAGGGATGGGCTATAATCCACTAAGCACCGTAGGCGGGGCCCCAGGTTGCTCCCAATTTGGCATCAAGTTCTGGACTTCAAAGTCATCTAAAGCAGTGGCCTACAAACAGTGGCACGGGGGCCAAATGTGGTCCTTTGCTTGTCTTTATCTGGCCCAACCACTGACAACATAGATGGGGCACTATTCATCCCACTGACACCATAGATTTTATTTATTTATTTATTTCAGGTACTTATATAGCGCCGTCAATTTACGCAACGTTTTACATATACATTATACATTCAAATCAGTCCCTACCCTCAAGGAGCTTACAATCTAAGGTCCCTAACTCACATTCATACATACTAGGGACAATTTAGACAGGATCCAATTAACCTACCAGCATGTCTTTGGAGTGTGGGAGGAAACCGGAGTACCCGGAGGAAACCCACGCAGGCACAGGGAGAACGTGCAAACTCCAGGCAGGTAGTGTCGTGGCTGGGATGAGGCACTATTCCTTCGACTGACACCAACAATGGAGATTATTCTTTCCACTACTACCAATACCTCCTACTGCCTGCAGGTGTTATGTAATTATTTTACCACCACCGGGTCAGAGGCATTTTCTACTCCCATTGGCCACAGTCCGGCCCTCCTAAAGTTTGAAGGAAAGTGAAGGACTCTTTGCTTAGAAAGTTTGGAGACCCCTGATCTAAAGCAAAATATCCCTTTGCCCTATACAAGCATATAATTATCTGTAATGGTGTTCTTCAGATGTCAGAATATCAGTGTGGGCCAACAGGCAGCATTGTTTATATTGAGACAAACAATTACATTATGCTCTATAAAGTTTTTATTTTTTAGCTCCCATTTTATGTCACCCCATGTTGTTATTGTATGATTTCCAAGAGTACGAGTCTAGGAACATGATCTGCATAGGAGGATTACTTTGGATTATGCTATCAGTGTTGTATTGTGTTCTGCAGGGTCATTTTGGATGACTTTGATGGGGCATATTGATCAACACCCAGCCAGGATTCACACATTTTTCCAATTGAATCCAAATGTGTGTGAATCTTGTGTGAAAACAATTACATATAGACCCCTCAGTGTGCATTTCTTTTCATGCCTCTCTGTATGGAATGCACGTTGCATAGCACA
Source organism: Aquarana catesbeiana (assembly GCF_042186555.1). Classification (NCBI taxonomy): domain Eukaryota; kingdom Metazoa; phylum Chordata; class Amphibia; order Anura; family Ranidae; genus Aquarana; species Aquarana catesbeiana. Next base: position 601,792,660 of record NC_133326.1, on the reverse strand, counting down.
ATGCTATATGAATCTCAAAATACATCTTTCTAATGGCCTGCAGGATCTTATGAGAGTCAGTTGTACTCTTTTTTTTAATTTTTTTCTGTGAGGGCTTCACCATGCTCTGCAGCTCTGTGAATAGGTTGTTTCATGAAAGGTGTGCGACTGCCCCCTCCTTCCTCTGCAGATTTTCCTTCCGCAGAATCTGTGCTGATGAAACAAAGAACTGGCACGTGGAACCTGAGCTACAGAGCCATGACATTGCATATATTCAGCAGCACTGCATGTTCGCATTTAATTCCTGCATACCTTCCAGCATTCTAAGACAAGAAAAAGGGACATATTTTAGCACGAAAAAAAATATTAAGCCCAAGACATGCTTGTAATAGCTAAGTTAGGAAAGATAAGGGTAGTACAATGAATACATTCATGTGAATAACTCCCAAATCAAGATTAATAACCCAAATAAATATTAGTATACAAAAAACAATAATGTGGTGGCAGCAAGTACTAAACTGTGCTCCCAGAGTTCCAAGAGTGTAAAGAATTAATGAGTGCATGCGCTATCAATCTCTCAAATTATTAGATGTGCTATAAATCAATACCATAAATGCGATACATATACATGCATGAAAATTAAGACACAAATGTTACAAACTCATAATACTGTGCTTCAAATCATCCTGCACTGATTTTAAATAAATATTACTGAAACATGACAGTTCATCAAATGTTACTAAAATGTGATAGTTCATCAAATAATATTAAATAATCATCCACATGTGATTGTAAAGAACCGTTTCCTCATCTCCACTGTGCTCTCAGTGCCCTCACCTTAGTGATTAGACCTACAATGCATGTATGGTCATGTACAGCTTGTACTCTTTCCAGTATATCAGATATCTTATAATAGATCCTCTGTGCACTTGCAATTAAGCCTCCAAATCACCAGGGTGCCTGCATCCTACAGGATAATTCTCCCAGGATATTGGGTGCTTGTCCCTTTAAAAACACCTTACCCACGTGTTGCCATATTATATCACTCCAGTGCCATGCCAAGACACAAGCAAAAGGATTGCCCCATGAATGTAGTATGATAATTGATGCACTTTATTAAGTTAAAATGATACTCACATTAGATAAAAATCATATAGCATTTTATGAAGTTAAACAGGAATACCCCTGTTACTGGCCCACGATCCCACAGGCTCCGCCCTATGTCACTTCTGGCCCCCGATCCCACAGGCTCCGCCCTACATGTTGCGTCACAGATCAACTCTGTTTTTACCCTGATAAAGTTATGTGATTCGCGACCCAACACGTAGGGCGGTGCCATGGGAATTGGGGATCGGAAGTGACATCATACCAGTAACAGGGGTATTGCTGTTTAACTTCATAAAATGCTATATGATTTTTGTCTGTGAGTGTAATTTTATCTTAATGAAATAAATCAATTATCATTGGTATATATTTCTCTTGCGCTACCGCTACTATGTGTGTAAAGTGAATATAACCGAAACTGCTGCCTTCACTTAGATAGCGTATCCATAACTATTTGTGTAATAAATGATTAAAAAATATAGTGAGGCGCTGTAGGTATATAAAAAATTGTGATTCCTATATATAAAGTGCAGTCATGTGTCCTTTTCTGAATAGTAAATGTATTCCTGTGTTTATATAATAAATATGATGCTTAGTAAACCTAGTTTATCATAATAATGACATCAAATTCATGCAATTAAAGTGACTTAAGTGTGTAAACCATAAAAGCTGGTAATAATCACAGTGATTAAACGTGTTGTTCTGGGTAAAAATAAGAAAAAATGGTAGATAAACCCATAATCAAACTTAGTAAATATTTAACATAGAAATACATATAATTAAAGTGATAATAATGCTTGAATGTCCAATAGTTCCGTATGTCTCACGATTGGACACTGAATAGTAGAACAATGGTATAAATCCTTGGAAATATTCCTTAATAAAAAAGTCCTTCAAACATTCTGAGTGATTGTGCTCTTTTCCTTCACCATTAATTGTGACAATTTATGGTATAGGTGACAATAGATCCTGCTTCCCGTGTCACCTCCGTGCTCTCTAGTCACTCACCTTGAGTATGTTAAAAGCCAGCCTAGAATGTGCTTCTACAGATCGTGTGTGACCTCTCAGGTTCCTCTATGGGGATGTCCACTGCTCTGCTCTCTCATGTGCTGGGTCTCTGTTCCTCCTAAGGGGTTCTCTCTAGTATCCTCTCAATAGGGATATATGGAGAAAGGAGAATGCTCTTGTAGTTTTAGTAACGTAATCAGTAAGTTTTATTCAAATAATAAAATGCATTACACTCACATTAAAACCAGCGGACAGCGGCGAAAATCCACGAGCGCCGAGCTCATTCCTAAACAGCGTCACTTCAGGTGTGCCTCCACTCACTCCCTATGCGTTACGTCACAGTTACGTGACTTCATCAGGGGATAACAGAGGCTAAGGGAAGCGTGTTTAAATAGTGTGTTGAAGTCATCAATTTTGGCCATTTTCTTGAAGCCCTGTATATGTATATCCCGGTGGCCATTTTCCAATAGATCCCCACTAGTATTTAAGGATGCCTTCCTATTGTTAGCCTATTTACTCCCATCCTCCATTTTCTTGGAGGGAATAGAGACCACATTTGATAAATAACGCCAGGAAATGGGGAACAGTTGAATACTTGAGTGCAGGGATACCGGAAACTACATCTAAGTGTGACAATCTTGTACAACAGAAACAAGTTCATATGTCCGTATTAGAATACTATAACAAAATATCACATTAAATCAAGTATTAATAACAATTAATGTAAAATTAAATAATAAAATATTTAAAAAGTTAAAATAGACTTAGCATTGAGAAATGTAAATTGAGATAATCGGGTTTTAAAGTACATGTAGTATGTCCTGGGTCAGATGTAATGAATAGGTATGAATGTAATGATGTTATATTTTCAAATGGGGTAAATTCATATAAATTAAATATCTTTTGAAATATATTCTAGCATTAATATATTGTTTCTTAAGGGAATTTAGCTAAGTATTCCAATTGTGAATATATAATTTCCTACAAATTAACCTGGGTCGGATGTGATACATAGGTAAAATGTGCAATATTGTTAATGTTCTTCAATGTAAAAAAATTACGAATTATGTAAATATATATATTAAAAATCACTGATGAAACAGTTCAAGTCAAATTCTATATTCAGGCCATGTGGTGTAAGTGTATTCATAGGAAATATCCATTTACTCGAGCTGACTGAGGGTTCTGACCTTTTGACTCCCCCTCCAATGTCTTATATAGGATTCTATGCCCCAAAATTGTAAGTGTGTGGGATCTCTTCTGTGTACTTTAGCAAATTGTCTTGACACATTGTGTTTGTCACAACCTCACAACCTAATCTTTCATAGGTGTTCTTACATCCGACCCAGGTTAATTTGTAGGAAATTATTTATTCACAATTGGAATACTTAGCTAAATTCCCTTAAGAAACAATATATCAATGCTAGAATATATTTCAAAAGATATTTTATCTATGTGAATTGTACCCCATTTGAAAATATAACATCATTACGTTCATACCTATTCATTACATCCGACCCAGGACATACTACATGTACTTTAAAACCCTATTATCTCAATTAAATTTCTCAATACTAAGTCTATTTTAACTTTTTAAATATTTTATGATTTAATTTTACATTAATTGTTATTAATATTTACTTGTAAGAATCTTGTAAAGATTTACAGATATATCATAGTAACTTCAGGGTGTACATTAGTAACAGTATTATGATCAGTTGTCCCAAAGCATAGAGCTCAGACATGACATTTCTAACATTATACTTATATCAGGTGTGTTCCGTCACTACTTTTAGTTCCATATATTTCACTAGTAAGTTGATAACAATGTACATGACACACTGGTATTCATAAACAAAAGGGGAACTGGGATTGAACTAACTACCCTCCAACAGGAAGGTGAAACTAACTGAAGCTTCTCATCACAACCAGGACCTTTTTGGGTTACAGCGGTCCATGTCACCGGCCGGCCACTAAGGTAGGAGGTATTAAGAGTGATCCCTAATTCCTTGAACTGGCTCAAGGCTTTGTATTATCGTGATATGGTACAAACAGTTGGCCAATATTTTTAAGGATCTAGAGGTTCATATTTGGAGCAGTCTATCAAGAACTAGCTGAGAGGGTGCCAAACCCGGAGTGTCCAGCCAATAGAACTTATTAACCACATTTCTGTGTTGATACGTCAGATTTTCTTTAATTAGAGTATTATTAACCTGTTCGATCCACTGCTTCGTTGTTGGGCTATGCGGTGATAGCCATAGACGAGCTATCTTCTCGTATGCAATATACAGCAATCTTGAGACTGCTATATTAGTTGGGGGGATGAAAAATTCCTCGTCCACCGCACCCAGCAAGCATGTGACAGGGTGTAGCTGGACAGTGGATTGATATATAGATGATATGGTATTGGTTACTGTACTCCAATATTTGAATAGTTTGGGGCAGCGCCACATCAGGTGTATAAGATTCCCGTTAATCCCCCCCCCACATCTGGGGCACAGAGGGGAATCCCTCCTGCCCCATCTGTGAAGCAGCACCGAAGTACGGTAGGTTCTGTGTAAGATGAAGAGTTGGGAGAGCCTATACTATGGAGACACCCAGACGATGGGCAGAGCCTGTAAGCACAGTTCCCAGTCCTCGCCCCCAATCTCTCCTAGGTCCTGCTCCCACCTATGTCTACACAGAAGTTTTGCTGCATCCTGCGCTCTAGATGAGAGTGTGTTAAATATTTGTGAGATCATATCTTTTTTATTCTGAACGTTAAGTATGTAAGTTATTATCGGATGTTCTATGTGTTCCAACCTGGACAATTGTGTCTGTGATTGCACAGCATGCCAGAGTTGGAGGTATCTATAAAATTATGTCTTGGTAGCCCGAACTTCTCCTGTAAAGCAGTGAAGTATTTAAGGATGGTCTGTGAATAGAGTTGTGATATGTACCTAATGCCCTTAGCCTCCCATGACTGGAACTCCTCTAGTTTCTGCAGTTCCGTATAGCGAGGATTACACCACAGCGGGGTGTGCATAGTGAAGCCCCTCATACCCAAGCTATGTTTAATGAGGCCCCATAATTTGGACAGTAAGTTTATGGTAGGCATCGATTTAGGGTATTGGGGGAGATCTGCCTCAAGATGTGAAGCGGCGGGGAGGCTCGATGTGACGTGGAATAGTATGTTACAGATAGGGTCTGTCATATCAACTCCTCCACATCCATCCAGGTGCTGCAGCTGTGAGGCCAGGAAATAGAGTCGCATGTTAGGGACTGCCAACCCCCCCCTTGTCTTTACTGTACTGTAACGTGGATAATTTGATTCTAGCTATCTTTTTTTTTTCCAAAGGAGGCTTTTAAAGATAGCGTCGATGTGTGTGAACCACCTACGTGGGATCCATTGCGGGGAGTTATGTAGTATATATAATAGCTGAGGCACCCACACCATCTTTATAAGATTGGCCTTACCGGTGATAGAAATAGGTAACTTGCACCAGGCGCTGCATTTAGTGTGTATGTTAGTGATCATAGGGAGCAAGTTCAGGGTTAGATATCTGGAGGTATCTGGAGTAACCTGTACTCCCAAATACTTAAATGAGGAGACAACCTGAAGTGACCGGGCGCACGCTGGCAGTGGTGTTGTAAGTTCATCCAAGGGCAGGAGGGCTGACTTGCTCCAGTTTATGGAGAAGCCAGAGAAGGTGCCAAATTGTGTGATTAAAGACATCACGTTTAGTAGTGAAGTGGAAGTATCTCCCAGATATAGGAGAGTGTCATCTGCATATAATGATATTTTATAAACTGCAGGGCCTATCACGAAGCCGGATATCAATGGCGACGCTCTCACTGTCTCCACCAACGGTTCCAGGGCTAAGGTAAACAGCAGAGAGATCACCATTAATACGCAGCCTGGCGGTGGGGTTTATGTATAGTAGCTGGACCCTTTTCATGAAGTTCTTCCCCAGACCGAATCTCTCTAGGACCTCCCACAAATATGGCCACTGAGGCCACTGAGGCCATTGAGGAACAAACGTCCTATGTTTATTGCCGTAGATCTGGAGGGAATAAACCCTGATTGGTCCCGGTGGATGAGCTTTTGAATGACGCTAGACGAGTGGCCAGCACTCTGGCCAGTAGTTTCAAGTCCGTTGTTAGCAGAGAGATGGGCCTATATGATTCTGGGAGAAGGGGATCCTTGCCTGGCTTAATTATCAGGATTATAGTGGCCTCTGTCATGGACGGGGGCAGTTGACCTAGTTCTAGGGCTTCTGTTAAAGGATCACTAAAGCTATTTTTTTTTTTTAAATAACAAACATGTTATACTTACCTCCACTGTGCAGCTCGTTTTGCACAGAGTGGCCCCGAACCTGGTCTTCTGGGGTCCCTCGACAGCTGTCTCGGCCCCCCCCCCCCGCAAGGACTCAACACTTGCAATGTACCCCGATTCCGCCTCCCTTAGTTCCTGCAGGACAGAAAGCTCCCAGGTCTTGGTTCTGGTCTTTATGGAGGAGATTGCTTTAATAAACTGGCCTCTGAGAAAGGCCTTAAGAGCGTCCCAGCACATACCTGAGGGCACTGTATTTTTATTAATGGCGATAAAGTCCGCAAGAGCGGTAGTTACCGGGTCTGGCGTGGGGAACAAAGATAGCCAAAATGGATTTATTTTTCAGTGCTTCCCTTTGCTGGGGCCAGCTGTATTTATCTTAGCCCAGTATGGAGAATGGTCAGAGACCGTCCTTGGTTCATACTGAGTATCAGCAATGTATGGTAGCATCTCCTCCTTACAAAGACCAAGGAATATTCTGGAGAGGCCCCTGTGCGATGCAGAGTGGCAGGAATATGTCTTAGTTTGGGGATTTTTTAGGCGCCAGACATCATGTAGTCCCATCTCCGTCAGTAGATGGGCAAATGGTGTCGGGCCACCGTCTTAAATGCATCAGGGTGGGCCATCTAAAAATGTATCTAGCTGGAAGTTTAAATAATTATTAATGTCACCTACGATAAGAGCTGGAACATTAGGGTGATGAGCAAGAAAGCTTGCCAAAATGTTAAGAACTTCTGCACAAAAGGAACGGGATATATACACATTTGCTAATATACATTCTAAGCCCTCCAGGTTGCACCTGAGAAAAATATACCTCCCCTTGTCATCTATCACTGAGAGTGCACATGTAAAGGGGATTCCCTGGGGGATCAGTATACTTACTCACCGAGAAAATATGCAGAGGAATATGCAGAGTGAAACTGCTGGCTGAACATACGAGCCGAGAATTGTATGGATTGTTCTGTATGCATATGCGTTTCTTGTAAGCAAAGTATTGAGGACCGTAAGCGCTTAGCCACATGTGTCACAGCCAGCCTTTTCACTCCACTACTCAGTCCCCGCACATTCCAACTAAGCACTACATGAGATCTAGCCATGTCATATTATTATAAAATGTCCAACTGACAAATAAAAGTCAGTATGCAGATAGGGGAAATAAAACATTTTCCTTGACGCGCTGAAGTTTAGATTTTGTTGCGGGATCAGCAATAATTAGAAGCATCAGACCTCTGAAGTTCTGTATGGGGTCCTGGTCCGTGAGGAGAAGCATCAAACAGGCCAACAGGGCCTTTACAAGAAACTTTAAAAAAAATCTTTGTCCCCATGGGACTGTCCAGGCATCCTGAGTGTGGGGAGACGTGACTCTTGGCCTGTCATTGATGTGGTTCGTGGGCCTAGATGGCGCACCAGGCAAAATGGGGTTGATAGTGTAATTTTCCGTCATCTTTCAGGGCATCCACCTTGCCAAGAATGTAGTAGCAGTAGGGAAGGATATATGGTGTCAGGGTTTCTGCATACCGTGAGCTTATGTGCATCACACAGCTAGTCTGCGATTTGCTGCCTCCTTTCGGATGGAGCGTTCCTTTCTGTCCAGCCATTGCAACACCAATTGTGGTCTGTCAAAGAAATGGATCTGGTCTCATGGAGACAGGAGGAGTATAGCATACAGTAGTGTACGTTGAGGGCCCTCAATCATTTCTTTACCATTTCTTTACCACGTTGTCCATTCCTCCTTGCAAAACTGCTCCAGCTCCTTCAAGTTGGATGGTTTGTGCTTGTGAACAGCAATCTTTAAGTCTGACCACAGATTTTCTATTGGATTGAGGTCTGGGCTTTGACTAGGCCATTCCAACACATTTACATGTTTCCCCTTAAACCACTCAAGTGTTGCTTTAGCAGTGTGTTTGGGGTCATTGTCCTACTGGAAGGTGAACCTCCGTCCTAGCCTCAAATCATACACAGAGTGGTACAGGTTTTGCTCAAGAATATCCCTGTATTTAGCACCATCCGTCGTTCCATCAACTCTGACCAGTTTCCCAGCCCCAACTGCTTAAAAACATCCCCACAGCATGATGCTGCCACCACCATGTTTCACTGTGGGAATGGTGTTCTTTGGGTGATGTGATGTGTTGGGTTTGCGCTAGACGTAGCGTTTTCTTTGATGGCCAAAAAGTTAAATTTTAGTCTCATCAGACCAGAGCACCTTCCTCCATACATTTTGGGAGTCTCCCACGTGCCTTTTCACAAACTCAAAATGTGGCATTTTGTTTTTTGCTGAAAGTAATGGCTTTCTTCTGGCCACTCTGCCATAAAGCCCAACTCTATGGAATGTACGGCTTATTGTCGTCCTATGTACAGATACTCCAGTCTCTGCTTTGGAACTCTGCAGCTCCTCCAGGGTTACCTTAGGTCTCTGTGTTGCCTCTCTGATTAATGCCCTCCTTGCCCGGTCTGTGAGTTTTGGTGTGCGGCCGTCTCTTGGCAGGTTTGCTGTTGTGCCATGTTCTTTCCATTTGATTATGATAAATTTGATGGTGCTCCTAGGGATCATAAAAGATTTGGATATTTTTTTAGAACTTAACCCTGACTTGTACTTCTCAAAAACATTGTCCCTTACTTGTTTGGAGAGTTCCTTGGTCTTCATGGCAGTGTTTGGTTAGTGGTGCCTCTTGCTTAGGTGTTGCAGCCTCTGGGGCCTTTCAAAAAGGTGTGTATATGACAGAACATGTGACACACACGTGGACATCATTTCACTAATTATGTGACATCTGAAGGTAATTGGTTGCACCAGAGCTTTTTATGGGCTTCATAACAAAGGGGGTGAATACATACGCACATGCCAATTATCATTTTTTTATTTCTGAAAAATAGTTTTATGTATATATTTTTCTAATTTTACTTCACCAACTTAGACTATTGTGTTCTGATCCATCACATATAATTCAGATTAAAACACATTGAAGTAAAGGCTGTAATGTAACAAAATAGGTAAAAAGCCAAGGGGGGTGAATACTTTTGCAAGGCACTGTATAGGTAAGCCTTATTCTAGGCTTAACTATAGTTAAAAGTCAGGAGAGAGGGTTTACAACCACTTTAACCATGTGCAAAGAAGGATAATTGCATTTTACATCAATATGGGGCAGGGTTGAAAACTGCCAAGCTGGAATTACCTTGCACTTACTTGGTTATGATAAATGACCTTTTCCATTATTAGATTTACATACAAGGTAAGATGTAGGAGTAAGCATGACTGGCAGGTTATTTTTTTCTCCTCTGTGCACATCTCATCTCTCCTTTACATGAACAAGATCTGAGGATAAATTTGTTGCTGTGATTCTTAGAATAAGCTTTTTTTCTTAATCCATTAATTTGAAGAGGACCAGTTTAGGGGTTGAGTGCTGAAGCCACTGTCTGAGGCTCGATTCACATCTATGCATATTGCTTTCCTGTCGCATCATGGCAGCATACACTTTGGGTTGTGACTCCGCCCCCACAACCTGATAGGACTACATAGCTATAAATTGTAGAGATGGCCCCTGCCCAGTATTCTCTTATTTTTCCTCACCTGAAGGACTGAACATATCAGAAGCACCCCCTTACCGAATTCGCCCCAGCCAGATTCTAGCCTCTCCTGGGTGGAAGTCCTTACCTGTACAGCCTCTAAACGAGCTAGATGGAAGGAACCCCGCTCTCGTGATCTCGGGGGTATGTTGCGGCTCCAGTATAAGCCTTAAACAGGCTTAGTTGTTGTGCAGCGGTCTCCATGTCACTTTGCTTTATTTTCGTTTTTCCTCCTCCTTTGCTGGGCTCTGTGGTCCCTCTGTGCCTCCCTTCAGGCTTCCCGGGCGTCTCGGCGCTTCCGCGCATGCGCAGTGCGCACCCTCAGGGCGTCCTTTCGATTTTGCCAATTTCCAAGATGGCGCCGGGCGCCTCGCGCCGCTACTGCGCATGCGCGAGCGGGTCGTGACCTCGGCAGCCATGGCGGCAATTTTAAAAGCCCTGTTTGTCCTTTTTGAGCTCTTCTTGCTTCCTGGAAGACTTCTGACTGCTGTATTTTGACTTGCTGCATCCCTAAAGTATCCCCCCTCTGGGTAAGTGCCTAATACTTATGCACTGTCTTTTTGGGGCCTGTTTGCATGCTCTTACCTTCCTATACCCTTCTCAGGTGCTCACCTTCCTCTCCTATGGAGGCCGCTGCCCCAGCAGATCACCACCAGCCTAATAGGTAAGGGGGGGGGATTCCAGTGGTAAGTAGAGAAGATTGAAAAAAGAGAGCAGGACCGTATTAACGCTACCTAATTGGTCAGCCCTGTCAGGTCCGCAAGATCGTCTAAATCAGGACGAAGAGAATCTTCGCACAGGAGAAGCCGCTCCGGCCATAGACGCAGCCGCTCACGCGGAAGAAGTCGCTCAGGCCACAAGGGGAGTCGTAGACGGAGTCGATCCCATTCAAGACATAGCCGTTCCTACCACAGAAGATCCCCTGCACGAGGACACCAATCCTCTGCGCACCCTTCCCGCCCAGCCGGGAACGCTTGCTGGGTATGCGGGGCCACGGCCCTCCCAGACAAACTAGCCTGCCGCAAGTGCATGGTTGAAGCCACCAGGGAGAAAGAGCCGGATTCCATAGAACCCACTGGAGTCTCTACTCCCCAGGTCTCAACTCCTGATGTAGAGCTTACAGCCCATAGCGCCTCACCCACCATTCCCAGTGCATCAAGGGATCAAGAATTCCCGTCGGATGATGAGGAGCTGGAAGCATCAGCTGGCTTTGATTTTGCGCTCATAGAACCGTTCATCAGATCGGTTAAGGAAGCGATTAACTGGGAGGAGCTTGAGGAGATACAGCCAAAACAGAGGAAGTATTTCCCAAACCTCAAGAGAGTCCCGGAGGCTTTCCCATTCATCGACAAATTAGATGAGCTGATTAAGGAGGAGTGGCAGAATCCAGAAAAGAAGTTTAGTCTGTCCAACAGGCTTACCAAATTGTACCCACTCAAGGAACCCAAGGTATCCCCCTTACTTTCTCCTCCAGTAGTGGATGCATCTCTGATGCGTCTAGCCAGGCACGTGACGCTCCCCATTGAAGATGCAGTAACATTCAGAGACGTGCTTGACAGGAAGGTGGATACAGACCTTAAGAGAGCTTACCTGTTCGCAGGAGGTGCCTGCAGGCCAGCGGTGGCATTAGCGGCGGTTGGGAAAGCTATCTCCAGCTGGTCCTCAGCTACAGCGAGACTCGTCACTGAGGGCGCAGATCAAGAGCAGATCACTAAAGCATTACAGGAACTTAGCCTTGCGGGAGATTTCGTGGCGGAAGCTTCCGTAGATACTATCAGATCCACATCAAGGTCCATGTTAGCTTCCGTAATGGCCAGAAGGGCGCTATGGCTTAAACCTTGGTCAGCTGACCCCGCCTCGAAATCTAACTGGTGCAGGATTCCGTATGACGGGGTGAACCTCTTTGGGGCGAACCTAGATACTGCAATCTCTAAAGTGACAGGCGGGAAGTCGGGTCTCATACCATCGGACAGAAGGCCGAAACAACAAAGGCTACCTCCCTCTAAACGTAATCTTCCGGAGAGGTACAGGGATGCTAAATCCTATAGACCCGGGAAGGAATACAGAAGGAGCTGGAAGAACCCCCAGACGTCCTTCCTCAAATTTCAGAAGCCCAAAACCCCTGCCTCCAATGACCAGAAGTCCTTTTGAAGGTTCGCCCGCCCTACCAGCGGTAGTGGGTGCCAGACTCACAAAGTTCAAGTTGGTCTGGGCGGGAATAATAAAGGACCCATGGACAGTGTCCACCATTCGTTTTGGACACAGGTGGGCATTCAGAGGTCGTCCTCCAAGAGACCAATTCTGCTCAACCAGACTTCCTCCTTCTCAAGAAAAAAGACTATCCCTAGTCCGGTATATCCAGGAGTTGCTCCAAAAACAAGCAATAGTGGAGGTACCGCTATCTCAAAGAGGCAAGGGTTTCTATTCCCCACTTTTCTTAGTGAAAAAGAAATCAGGGGACCTTCGTCCAGTCTTGGATCTAAAAAACCTCAACCGGTCGATACAGATAGAAATATTCAAGATGGAAAGCCTTCAATCAATCCTCCAAGCAATAAACTTGGGAGATTGGATGCTGTCAATCGACCTCCAGGACGCATATTTACATATCCCTATCCATACCGAGTTCCAAAAGTTTCTCCGGTTTACCCTAAACCATCGGCACTTCCAATTCCGAAGCCTCCCGTTCGGGATCTCTACCGCACCCAGGACGTTTACAAAGGTCCTATTACCTGTAATAGCCCACCTGAGAGAAAGAGGGCTGAGGGTCCACCACTACCTGGACGACATCCTACTTTTCTCAGACAGCCAGGACTCTCTCGTCCTTCACAGGGAAATCCTGGTCTCCACATTACAGTCCCTAGGGTGGCTGATAAATTGGAAGAAGAGCAACATCCATCCCACACAGAGAATGGTCTTTCTGGGAGCCGAACTGGACACGAGGGAGAATACAGTGGAACTTCCGGGGGAAAAAATCCCTCCTCTAATTCAAAAGGTGAAAAGGGCAATCTCTGCTACAATGCTCCCGGCCAGGACATGTCTCAGTGTCCTGGGCTCCCTAGCTTCCACCATTCCAATGGTCCAATGGGCACAATGGAATTCGAGGCCTCTCCAGATCTCCTTTCTGCGCCAGTGGAAGGGCACATCAATGTCCCAACCAATCTTCATCTCTCAGGAAGTGAAGCAATCATTGAAGTGGTGGGTACGACCTCACAATTTGGGAAGATGCAGGCATATAATCACTCCCTATCAAGAAACCGTGACCTCAGATGCCAGTCTACAGGGATGGGGAGCTCACTATCAGGACCTTGCGGCTCAGGGTCGTTGGCCTTTCAGGACACAGGATACAGTGTCGAATGTTCTGGAAATAAGAGCAGCGTTCCAGGCTCTCCTGGCCTTCAGTTTTCACTTGAGGGGGAAGCACGTCCTCCTGAGGATGGACAACAAGGTAGCTGTTGCCTACATCAACAGGCAGGGGGGCACCAGAAGCAGGTCCATGTTGCAGGAGGTCCGTCCTGTTCTGGAATGGGCACAGCTGAATCTACTGGACTTAAGGGCGGTTTATGTTCCGGGAGTCCAGAACACCTTGGCCGACTCGTTGAGCAGGAATTTCTCCTCCAACAACGAATGGTCTCTGAGTCCACAAGCCTATGCTCTCATATCCTGGACCTGGGGCTCTCCAGAGATAGACCTAGCAGCAACTCCGGAGAACACAAAATGCCAGAGATTTCTATCAAGGATACCATTTCCTTCGGCAGAGGGGACGGACTGCCTCCAACACCCCTGGAACTTTCACCTGGGGTACATTTTCCCCCCGACGCCTCTCATAGCGAGATTCCTCCTGAGGCTCAAGAAGTCAACAGCAGTGGTGGTAGCAGTAATCCCTTTCTGGCCGAGGAGGCCATGGTTTACTACCCTCATGCAGCTGAAAACGGCAGATCCTCTGCCTCTCCCATTGTCGACATACCTACTCTCCCAGGGGCATCTTCTTCACCCGAACCCGGGGAAGCTACACTTGATGGCCTGGAGATTGAAAGGGCTAGGTACCTAGACCAGGGCTGTTCCCAGAAGGTGGTGGATACCTTACTCCAGGCCAGAAGGTCTACCACCAACATCACGTACAGAAGAGTTTGGGAAAAATTCGTCTCCTTCTCTCAACAGCAAGGTTGGGACTCGTCCTCCCCGTCGGTGTCTCAGATCTTGGAATTCCTTCAATTAGGCCTAGAGAAAGGCCTTAGGTCAAGCACCCTGATGGTCCAGGTATCGGCCCTGTCCGCCTTGACAGGAGTTAAATGGGCGCAAGAGCCTCTGGTGATCCAGTTTCAGAGGGCCTGTCTAAAGCTGAGGCCCCCCAGGAAACCGTCATTCCCGGTCTGGGATCTCTCAATCGTTCTGGAGGCATTATCCAAGGAACCCTTTTTTCCAACGCAGAGCATATCCCTCTGGGATCTAACGCTGAAAGTTTCATTTTTAATAGCCATAACATCGGCGAAGCGAGTGTCAGAGATGCAAGCTCTAATGGTTAGCGAGCCATATTTGGTTGTTCTTCCAGACAGGCTAGTCCTAAGACCTTCGGATCGTTTCATCCCCAAGGTATCCTCATCTTTCCATTTTAACCAGGAGATTAATCTTCCAGTACTCAGCACGGATCAGGGAGATCCTCATCCACTAGATGTCAAAGGTACCGTCCTGGAGTATCTCTCGGCAACAAAATCCATCAGAAAGTCGGAGACCTCCTAATCATCCCACATGGTTTCAGGAGAGGTCAAGCGGCATCCTCACGCACCATTGCCTCATGGCTAGTAAAGACCATCAAGAGATCTTACTCACTGAGTAACCATCAAGTACCTGAGGGCTTAAGGGCACACTCCACCAGGGCAGTGGCAACCTCCTGGGCGGCATATTGTAGAGTCTCGGCGGAGACGATCTGCAGAGCGGCTACCTGGTCCTCCAGGAACACCTTTATGTCTCATTACAAGGTGGATTCCGCCTGCTTATTCACGGTGGATTTCGGAAGATCCGTTATCCAGGCCAATTCTTCTGTTCTTTGTTAAATAAACTTAGTTTGAATTCCCACCCAGTCTTTGCGAGTTACTCCCCAAAGTGTATGCTGCCATGATGCGACAGGAAAACGGAAAATTGTATACTCACCTTTCCGTAATTTTCCTTTCCTGTCGTATCTTCATGGCAGCATACAATCTCCCACCCGTCTAAGGTGATATATATACGGAGAATACTGGGCAGGGGCCATCTCTACAATTTATAGCTATGTAGTCCTATCAGGTTGTGGGGGCGGAGTCACAACCCAAAGTGTATGCTGCCATGAAGATACGACAGGAAAGGAAAATTACGGAAAGGTGGGTATACAATTTTCCGTTTTTGAGCGTTTCTGGAGTTTTTTTGTGATGCTTGCCACGTTTTTGAGCAGCGTTTTTGCAGCGTTTTTACAGCGTTTTTGCAGCTTTTTTGCAGCGTTTTGCAGCGTTTTGGTTTGTTTGTTTTTTTTAGACTGTATACAGTCTAAAAAAAAAACAAACGCAAAATGCATCAAAAACACTGCAAAAACGCTGTAAAAACGCTGCAAAAATGCTGCACTTGCGTTTTTGATGCTGGTCCATTGAATTCTATTACATGCAAAATGCTGCATTTTGCATGAAAAAAAGTCCCTGACCCTTTCCAAAAACGCAGAGGTACAAAAAGGCATTGATGTGAACATGTTCCATAGGAACCCATGTTAAAAAATTCCCATGCATTTCTGCAAAATGCAAAATGCATCAAAAAACACGCTAGTGTGAATGGAGCCTTAGGCCATGAGCTAAAAGTAGTTCCTTAGGTCTGCCTTTCACACAAACTGTGGGGCCTAAGATGATGACTATGAAGCATGTGTCTAAGTCTTTACAATTATCAGGTAGGAAAACATTTTTGTAAAGATTTAGGCTGGATTCACACCTATGCAGTTTTAGTGCTTTTTGCATTTTGCAGATTTGCACAGCAGTCCATTCAACATGGTTTTCTATGGAACACGTTCTGTAGTGCAAACCTGCAAAATGCAAAAAGCACTAAAACTGCATAGGTGTGAATCCAGCCTTAGACCCATCTTCCATAGCCATCATAGGCTCCATGGTTTACCAACCCAGGCCTGCTTTTTAAGGTTCGTTTGGCTGTACTTCTGTGGTTGACAGGAGTGCAGTTCATTCTGCACTCCTGTGACCAGTTTTCACCAGACAGTAGGCTGAAGTCCGCTGTCTGCTGACATCACAGAGCCGGTCCAGGCTCAAGCAAGAATGCGACAATGGAGTCGGGATCCGCCAACATGCCTGCCAATGAGCCGCTGAGAGCCTGAGACAGCCACTACCGCCCCCTCCACAGCCAAGCGCTCCAGTGAGTGTGAGGGGGCAGAGCAGAGAGTCGGAGACTGACAGTCACCAGCTGTGAGAACCGAGCGCTCTGCGGTGTTAGATCGCTCGGTTCTCAATCTAAGCGGCGACGGGGGGACGGATGCAGCATCCACCTTGGTAAGTATGATTCTGAAAAAACAAACTCTATACTTCTTTTAGGCTGGGTTCACACTATCTGCAGAGTGGCTCACAGACAGCAGGGGGTCCGGTGTGTCCCCGTTCACCATTTCAGGCCTGAATTAGGTCCGCATTTTTGCCTGAATTCAGACCTGAAACTCAGCCAAAGAAGCATAGGACCCTTCTGCATTGCGCTCCGCGGCCACCCCAGGGATGTGTGAACTGGCTCCATTGAGAGCCAGTTACACGCTCCTGTCATGCAAATTGAATGCGCAGAAACCCACATCACAATTACATAAGTATGATTCCAGCCTTAAATACAATTAAAGGAGACAGTTAATGTCTCCATAAGTGATATATATTCCATTTTATAATTGGATAAGGCAAAGATCATTAGTTCCCAAAGCAAGTACATTCCAGGCATGTAGTAAATGATTGCTGTCACAGTTGCTTGTGTTCGCAACTGAGTTGGCCGGTGTCCTAATTGATCGCATGTGCAACACCATGGCTACTGCAGATCAGACAGAGGCTAAGATGGCTGTAAAGAATAGGAGGGTTTAGATCCACTTTAGGCTGGGTTCACACCATCGCCTCATCCGGCTCACAGCAGGGGTCCGGTGTGTCCCCGTTCACCGTTTCAGGTCCGATTTCAGCCCAAATTTTGGGCTGTTACAGACCAAAAGACGCACATTTTTGTGCAAAATGCACCGGACCCGCTGAGGAGATATGTGAATCGGCTCCATAGAGAGCCCTTCAAAATCTCCTGCTATTGCAAATTCGATGCAGGGAACCAATCCAATTCGCAATGGTCTGAACCCAGCCTAAAACAGAGAAGAAACCCAAGAGTAAACGGCCAAGCTTCCTTATGCTAAAATATTGAGTTTAGTATTTGGTTTATGTCTTTTGGAAGGAAGATTCTCAATCTCCTTCCAGAAAAAATACAGCATCCCATGAACATTTGGGAAGTCTTTACCATTCCCAGAAGAGTCATGAATAGCAACACACCTACATGCAGCAGATCTAAGAGCTGAATACCAAAGGAAATTGTAATAAGCTAATTAGAACAACCACATGGCTAGTCTTATGGTGCCCATGCCGACCTCTGATGTGAGGAAGTAGCTTGAGGCAAAAATTTGCAATATTTTAGGCATGTGTCCCAGCAGGTCTTGAAAAGTGTTAGCTGTCTTTAGGCGTAACAGGAAAAGTTAAAGAGATTGTAAACGGTCACCTTGTCAAACAACCCATTCAGTTTAAAATAAAAATGAAAGGCAGAACATTTTTGTATAGATATGAAAAAACATTATAAATACCTTTCCACCTTTTTTTTTTATAAATGTTCACATTCCCTCTGTTCTCAGCTGCATAAGAGCTGGGTGGGGGGAGGGGCAGCAGCAGCACACTGAGCTTCCCAGTGAATGGCTATGCAGCAGGGGCATGTCAGGACAAGTCTGATTATTGGAGGAGAGTGCACTGAGTTCCCAGAGAGAACCGACCACGGTGTGCCCTCCTGCTTAGTGTGGCCAGTTTTTAATAGGAAAACAGAGAGGCTGGCAGGATCACCAGGGATTTCACACAAAGGAAGCAATACAAAGAGAAGAGGATACTTTCTCATACAAGTACATAGTACAGCAGCCACATATCAGGAATATGAAGTGTTGGGGTAACAAACGCTTTAACCTGAGAAAATGTGACCTAAGAATCCAGTTTACCATGCTTGTATTATTTCTCCCTATGTTAAACGACACTATTATCTATTTGTTTGTAAAGTAAAGCTTTAGAAGCTTACAGATTTGGGTATTACATTCAGAACACTGTGTAAAGGGGTGGCAGGTCCCCTTGACAAAGCGAAGTGACAAGCAGGTGTTTTGTGCAGCTTTCCTGTAGTGCAGGATCCTATTGACACAAGAGGCTCTTGGAGACAGGGCATAACCTGCAGGTTCATGGAGCACATTTGTAATGATCTGGGAGAGACATCTGCTGCACAAGGTATGCTGGCTCCGTGTGAGACAGAAAATCACTACGTGGAGGACAGCAGACTGGAAGGTTGGGTGCCTTAGATGATGTATGTGAAGCTAGGGCTGAGGAGGTTGGGTGAGCCATTGTGAATTGAGAACTCTATGAGGAGCTGGCTGTAGGTTGGGCAGCATTGGAAAAGGCAAGTATGAATGTGGGATATGCTCCTTGGCACATAAATGACAGATAAAGTGTGCAACCATAGGCTGTGCCCCTGATCCTGGCAGGAGTTGTTCAGTGAGGTCAATAAACAAGGAGTGACCTTGTAATTATCTGATACTGTATGTAGAATTTTTGAAGATTAAGTCTGGCAGGAGAAATTTCTTTCTGCTTTCAGCAAGCTGAGTAAGAACCTTTTATTGGATTGTTTATAGCAGCCTTTTGCAACCAGGGTTCTGTGGAACCCTGGGGTTCCTCCAGAGGTTGCTAGGGGTTTTTGATTTGATGGTGCCTGCATAGTTCCATGCCTAACACCACTTTACAAAGCAAGCTGCATTACACCAATTTTTTTAGCTGTCTGTAAGGGTGACATTCTGACAGCTACTGTAGCAAATGTATAGCAGGGCTCAAAATTTCAAGTCCTGAGCTACTAGCCAGGCCTTAGGGCTCTTTCACATGGGGCGGATCAGTGACGATCCGCCCCGTGAACATCCGCTTGCTCAGCGGGGATCGATCCACCGATCCCCGCTGAGCAGGAAGATGACAGGTCCGTCGCTGCACACTGTGCAGCGACGGACCTGTCAGAGCGCCGCTCTCCCCTATGGGGGATTGGGTGATGACGGACCTGTCAGAGCGCCGCTCTCCCCTATGGGGAATCGGGTGATGACAGACCGTAGAGTCCGTCGTCACCCGATCCGATCCGAAAACGGATGAAAAAGTAGGTTTTTCCACCGTTACACTTTTTCGGATCGGAGCAGGTCAGATGTCAGCGGACATGTCACCGCTGACATCCGACGCTCCATAGACCTCCATGGAGTGTCCGTTCAGGTCCGCCTAAAAAACTGACAGGTGGACCTGAATGGACAGTCCGTGTGAAAGAGGCCTTAACCACTTCAGCCCCGGAAGGATTTACCCCCTTCCTGACCAGAGCACTTTTTGCGATTCGGCACTGTGTCATTTTAACTGACAATTGTGCGGTCGTGCGACGTGGCTCCGAAACAAAATTGACGTCCTTTTTTTCCCACAAATAGAGCTTTCTTTTGGTGGTATTTGATCACCTCTGCGATTTTTATTTTTTGCGCTATAAACAAAATAAGAGCGACAATTTTGAAAAAAGCACATTATTTTTCACTTTTTGCTATAATAAATATTCCAAAAAAAATATTAAAAAACATTTTTTTTCCTCAGTTTAGGCCGATACATATTCTACATATTTTTGGTAAAAAAAAATCGCAATAAGCATTTATTGATTGGTTTGCGCAAAAGTTATAGCGTTTACAAAATAGGGGATAGTTTTATAGCATTTTTATTAATAATTTTTTTTCTACTAGTTTTGGTGGTGATCAGCGATTTTTATTGTGACTGCGACATTATGGCGGATACATCGGACATTTTTGACACATTTTTGGGACCATTGTCATTTATACAGCAATCAGTGCTATAAAAATGCACTGATTCCTGTGTAAATGACACTGGCAGTGAAGGGGTTAAACAATAGGGGGCGGGGAGGGGTTAAGTATGTCCTAGGGGAGTGATTCTAACTGTCAGGGGAATGGGCAGTGCGTGTGACGTCACTGATCTCTGCTTTGATGACAGGGAGCAGAGATCGAGCGACATTGTCACTAGGCAGAACGGGGAGATGCTGTTTACAACGGCATCTCCCCGTTCGTCCTCGCGGGACCCGCGACCCGACTCACGGAGATCGCGGCAGGCTGGCGCGTGCCGCCGGTAGTGCGCACGCACGCACACGGCGGCACATTCAAAGTAACGTACGGGTACATTACTTTGCGCAGCCGTGCCATTCTGCCGACGTATATCTACAGGAGCCGGTCGGGAACCGGTTAAAGTGGTTGTTAATCCACTTCTACAAAATCCCCCCATCCTCTCTCTACTATAATAATAAGTGTCCCTGTGTAAAAATCTGCCGATCTGTACCTATATAAGCTCGGTTCCCGGCGGCCGGCTGTCAGCTGACTTGTCAGTGCTCTTTTCTCTGGCTCACAGTTCAAGTGGGCGGGGCTGAGCCCTTCTGCTGACTTCAGCCGAGGAGAGGCGTAGAGAGGAGAGAGAGGCTGACAGTCAGCTGAGTACCAGGAGCCGCGCTCATATAGGTACCGATCGGCAGAATACACAGACAGAAGGACACTTATTATTATAGTACAGAGAGGATTACAGCATTTAGCTGTAGATATGAAAGCAGCAGCAGTGGGGGTGGGGGGTGGGGGGGTGGTCACTGGCACGAGCAGACAGGGAGGGGAGGGGGGATGAGGACAGAGGAGACACAGGAGAGCAGGCTGCGTATGACGGAGGCACGTACACTGACAACGGTGTCAGGGCTCAGTAGCCCTGATATATCAGAGTCAGCCTACAGGGGGAGGGTATAGTCAGGCAGGTATTTCAGGTGATACAAATTACACAGCAAAAACACTGTGCTGTATAACATGCTTTAACCGCTTGCCGACCGGCTCATGCCAGTATACATCGGCCGAAGGACACATACAGGCGGATTAACGTACCTGTACGTTGCCCTTTAAGAAGCGGTTTGCGATCGTGTGTGCATCGCCGGCTGCGCGCGCCCGCCGCGACCTCCGTGAGTTTGATCGTGGCCTCACCTGTGCCCATCATTGCAGGCTGACCAGTTCTCACCAATGCAGCCTCACCTGTGCCCATCATTGCAGCGTGACCTGTGCCCACCAATGCAGCCTCACCGGTGCCCATCATTGCAACGTGACCAGTTGTCACCAATGCAGCCTCACCTGTGCCCATCATTGCAGCGTGACCAGTGTCCACCAATGCAGCCTCACCTGTGCCCATCATTGCAGCATGACCTGTGCCCACCAATGCAGCCTCACCTGTGCCCATCATTGCAGCGTGACCAGTGCCCACCAATGTAGCCTCACCTGTTCCCATCATTGCAGCGTGACCTGTACCCACCAATGCAGCCTCACCTGTGCCCATCATTGCAGCGTGACCAGTGCCCACCAATGCAGCCTCACCTGTGCCCATCATTGCAGCTTTACCTGTGCCTATCAATGCAGCCTCACCCATGCCCATCGCTGCAGCGTGACCTGTGCCCATCAATGCAGCCTCACCCATGCCCATCATTGCAGCGTGACCTGTGCCCATCAATGCAGCCTCACCTGTGCCCATCATTGTAGCGTGACCTGTGCCCATCAATGCAGCCTCACCCATGCCCATCATTGCAGCGTGACCTGTGCCCATCAATGCAGCCTCACCTGTGCCCATCATTGCAGCGTGACCAGTGTCCACCAATGCAGCCTCACCTGTGCCCATCATTGCAGCATGACCTGTGCCCACCAATGCAGCCTCACCTGTGCCCATCATTGCAGCGTGACCAGTGCCCACCAATGTAGCCTCACCTGTTCCCATCATTGCAGCGTGACCTATACCCACCAATGCAGCCTCACCTGTGCCCATCATTGCAGCGTGACCAGTGCCCACCAATGCAGCCTCACCTGTGCCCATCATTGCAGCGTTACCTGTGCCTATCAATGCAGCCTCACCCATGCCCATCGCTGCAGCGTGACCTGTGCCCATCAATGCAGCCTCACCCATGCCCATCATTGCAGCGTGACCTGTGCCCATCAATGCAGCCTCACCTGTGCCCATCATTGTAGCGTGACCTGTGACCATTAATGCAGCCTCACCTGTGCCCATCATTGCAGCAGGACCAGTTCTCACCAATGCAGCCTCACCTGTGACCATCATTGCGGCGTGACCAGTGCCCACCAATGCAGCCTCACCTGTGCCCATCATTGCAGCGTGACCTGTGCCTACCAATGCAGCTTCACTTGTGCCCATCAATGCAACCTCACCTGTGCCCATCATTGCAGCATGACCTGTGCCCATCAATAAAGCCTCACCCGTGCCCATCATTGTAGCATGACCTGTGCCCATTAATGCAGCCTCACCTGTGCCCATCATTGCAGCGGGACCAGTTCTCACCAATGTCCTAGCATTGGACCAGTGTTCTGTCTATCATTGGTGCCGGGTCAGGAGGTGGGGCTGTGTGTGATCGCGAGTGGATGACAATTCAAATGTAAACTGTTACAGCGGGCAATCCCCGCTCTGTACTCTGACCAGCTCTCCTCTTCCTCCACGCTCTTTTTCCCCCGGGGCGATCGCTTGGAGGAGGAAAGCATCCCATTCAACCCCGCCTGCCGGCGGTGCCCTCCCTCCCCCCTCGCTCCCAGGCAGCCCACACTCGCCAGCAGTCATTTTCCACTTGCAAAATGCGAGTAGACGAGTGGAAAATGTGAGGGCTGTGTATAGAACATGTTTAATCAGTCTAATAAGATTTGCTCAGGAGTTATAATTAAACATAATCCTTGCATATGTGCAGGTGAACCTACAGACACACTGTCAGGAAAACTGAGCTTATGCCCGTGCTCAAAGAAATGCACATGCGTGCAGAACAGTCCACAGAACTGTGCACAGAATTAGGACCATGCATGTGTGCAAGAGCAAGAGTCTGCATGTTTGCATGAACTTTGGCGCCCACTGGCCTATTTAAGCCCTACAGAAGTCAGGATCATTGCTGAGTGATCATCAGCTCCTTCTGCCTGTGACCTGATCCCATGTGTACATCTGTATCCTGACCCAGCTTTTATCTCTCCTTGTTCCTGAACTCCTGTTGCTGACTCAAACTTGTAACCCAACCTTGCTTCCTGCCTGCAGTTCCAGTACCTCCTCTGCTTCCCTGACACTGACCTTGGTCTGGCTCTGACTCCGCTCGTGGTTCCTGATTCTGCACTCCTGCTGCCTGGTTGTTGCCAATACCTACCCATCTGACCATCTGAGATCCTGTCAGGGATGGGCAGAGGGATCGGCGCATGCAGCTTCATTTTTCCTTTCTCTATGCCGGGGTCTCCAAACTACGGCCCTCCAGTTGTTCAGGAACTCCAATTCCCATCATACCTAGTCATGTCTGTGAATGTCAGTGTTTTACAATACCTCATGGGACGTGTAGTTCTGCAACAGCTGGAGGGCCGTAGTTTGGAGATCCCTGCAGTCTATGCTGTATCTGGCACAGCAAAACAAATAACTGATCACTCCTAATTAACAAAGGCGCTTGCTCTCCTTTGGTAATTAGAAGAAGCATCTGCTTCATGTTTATGTTTAGAGGAGTGGTGCCCTCGTTGTGCTTGCACAGCTCTTTTTTAATTCCCTCCATAATTTTTTTTTTTTTTTTTTATTATTACTTTTGAGCATTTTGTTTTATCAATGCTTTTAGTTCCAGAAATCGTCAGTGATGGATTGTATGGTTCCCTAAAGGTGACATCATATTATTATTATTATTAGTAGTAGTGGTAGTTTTAACAGTAGTAGTAGAAGTAGTTAAGGTATCTATTTTGTACAAAATACTAGCACTTTCGGAAATGCTGTGCAATCAATGGGGAATCTTTCTACCATTAAGCTGGCGCATTAATAGAAACAAATAAAATAGTGGTCCCGGCTCTCAAGAGCTGACAATCTATTGGGGTATAGGTGAATTATGCAACAGGTGTAAACCATGTGATGCAAATGTTGCAATACCTTTATAGTTTCTAATTTGGTATCCGTCCTTGTGCCCCCCTGATAGCACAATTGGAAACAGTTTTAGGTTACGGAAAAATCGATATTGAGAGGTTATTCACACTTGTTTAGGCATGTGTTTATTTACATCCGTATCTAACAAGGACGCACAGGGTAATTTTGGGAAAACAAAAGAAGTGAAAGAAAACGGAGCAATGTAAACATTTTTTCTTAGCCCGTGTAAAATTAACTCATTGAAGTTATGCAGTTACAGGAATTCAGAAAATATTATAGCACACATAAATTATTGTTAGTTATGCTTTTTACATTCTAATATTAACAGCCCCCCCCCCCCCCTACATTGTACAATATGTAACACAAATAATTTACAAGCTCCTGAAATAAACATTTTCTTGTACAGATGGGAGCATAGACACCCTTAAAGCGGGGTTCCACCCAAATTTTGAACATTATCTCTATGTATTCTCTTCCTTGCCTAGATGCTGACATGCCGTTTAAAAAAATTTAAATCGCGGTAATTACCTTTTATTTTTCTATTCTTCTTTGCACTTCCTGGTTCTCCTCCCGTGGGAGTAGGCGTGTTTCTAGCCTCTCCCAGACTCCTGGGAGCTAGTCTCAGGCTTCCCAGGATGCCACTGAGCATGTGCGGGAATGAGCGGTGAGTGCTGGGAGCACAGCATTCACCACATCCAGGAAATAAATGCTTGTTGGCTTCAAATGCCCACAATGAAGATGGAAACCGCCTGCAGTGAATAATATAAGTTATTCTTTCCGACGAAATCTGACACAGGCGGACATATTACACACAATATGTGAGTATGTAATGCTGAGAAGAAAAGTTTGTGAATAAACTAAAAAAAAAAAAAACGATAGATAGGTGGACCCCCGCTTTAAATATTATTTTGCATTTGAGCTGAGGCTGTTTACCTTTAGCTTAGTTATGGTCCTGCGCTGATCAGCCTAATCCTATGCTGAATTGCAGCCTCCTACATCAATGCTGCATCAAGCACACTGAAGTCAATGAACTTGACAAATATACCTTTGCAAGAGACTTCAGCAGATCTAGCAAATGTGGAGTAAGCTGACCAGCAAAGCAAAAAAAAATAAAATAAAAAATCAAGTACCATTTACCATATTTTCCTCTACTTATAACCTAATCTATGATAATCATAGGCAAAAGGTTTGATTAAAGGAAGATTTCTGTCAAACACAAATATATTATTTGATTTAGTTGATACAACCTATTTGTGGACCGGCTCTAATTTTCATTTTGGAATTTATCTGCTGCACTTGACTAAATCTCTTTGACTGTTCGTATTATCATTTTCTAAATGGTCCTTACTCTGAGCCTGTAAAATGCAGATCAGTATATTCCATTTTGTGCTAGCACCATCCTTTTGCTGGATCTGCTGCAGCCTCCCCCACACACTCTAAAGCAGCCTTTCTCAGCTAGGACTCTATGGAACATGGGGCTCCTTCAAAAATTGTTAGGGGTTCCTTGACTAACTATTAATCTAAAGGACATCTTCCTCAAAGTGTCTACCAATATGAGAGCCCCTGTCAATTGATAATGAGAGACCCTTCTCTGCTGACTACCAATGTAAGGGAGGTCCTTCACCACCAACCATGTAGGAGGGCACCTTTGCAGCGATCACCAATGTAAATGGCGCCTTCTCCACTGATTGCTAATGTAAGGGGCATTCTTTCTCCAACTGTCCGCCAATCTGAATGGTCCCTTGTCCTAATGGCCACATATGTAACAGCCCCTTCTATGTTGGCCACCAATATCCGGGGGGTCTTCCACCACTTACCATCAATGTAGGAGGGCACCACTGCACAGACTACCATTGTAAATGTGGCCTTCTCCACTGATCGCTAACATGAAGGACATTCTTCCTTCAACTGTCCAACAAGGTGAGGGGTCCCTTGTCCCACTGGCCACACACGTGAGAGGCCCTTGTCTGCTGACCACCAATGTAAGGAAGCCTTCTCCACTGACCATCAATGTAGGAGGGCACCTTTGCACATACCACCAATGTAAATGTGGCCTTCCTCACTGATCGCTAATGTGAAAGTCATTCTTCCTTCAATTGCCCACCAAGGTGCCCACCCTTGTCCCACTGTCTACAAATGTACAGTAAGAGGCCCTTTGCTGCTGACCACCAGTGTAAGGGATTCTTCTCTGCTGACTATCAACGTAGGAGGGCACCTTTACACAGACCACCATTGTAAATGTGGCCTTCTCCACTGATCGCTAACGTGAAGGACATTCTTCCTTAAACTGCCCAACAAGGTGAGGGGTCCCTTGTCCCACTGGCCATACATGTAAGAGGCCCTTCTCTGCTGACCATCAATGTAAGGGAGCCTTCTCCATTGACCATCAATGTAGGAGGACACCTTTTCACAGACCACCAATGTAAATGTGGCTTTCTCCACTGATCGCTAATGTGAAAGTCATTCTTCCTTCAATTGTCCACCAACGTGGGGGGTCCTTTGTCCCACTGGCCACAAATGTAAGAGGCCCTTCTCTGCTGACCACCAGTGTAAGGGAGCCTTCTCCACTAAACATCAACGTAGAAGGGGGGCACCTTTGCACAGACCACCATTGTAAATGTGGCCTTCTCCACTGATCGGTAATGTGAAGGCCATTCTTCCTTCAATTGTCCACCAAGGTGAGGGTTCCCTTGTCCCACTGGCCACACATGTAGGAGGCCCTTCTGTGGTGACCACCAGTGTAAGGGAGCATTCTCCACTGACCATCAATGTAGGAGGGCACCTTTGCACAGACCACCATTGTAAATGTGGCCTTCTCCACTGATTGCTAATGTGAAGGTCATTCTTCCTTATATTGTCCACCAAGGTGAGGTGTCTTTTGTTCCACTGGCCATAAATGTAAGAGGCCCTTCTCTGCTGACCACCAATGTACGGGAGCCTTCTCCAGTGACCATCAATGTAGAGCAGGGGTCTCCAAACTTTGTAAAGAAAGGGCCAGTTAACTGTCTTTCAGAGTGTTGGGGGGGGGGGGGGGGGCAGACTGTGCCCAGTGGCAGTAAATAATGCCAAATCTTTGGTATTTTAGGGGAGAAATAGTTGGTGTCAGTGGGAGGAATGGTTCCCCATTTTTGTTGTCAGTGGAAGGAATTATGCCCCATCAATGGTGTCAGTGGCAGGATTTATGTCCCATTGTTGGTGTCAGTAGCAGGAATAATGCCTCAAGGGCCAGATAAAGGCAAGCAAAGGGCTGAATCTGGCCCCAGGGCTGCAGTTTGGAGATCGCTGATGTAGAGGGTACTTTTCCACTGACCACAAATGTATGGGGACATTACAACCTTAACCAACTGTTTTTCTTTTCTGGTCATTATTAATTGTTTTTCTTTCAAAAATATATAGAGCATGGTTTCTATCAATTACATCCGTGATTTCCTGATCATGCTAACGTGCCATTAATAGTAGATATAATCATTTTTAGCAACGGTTGCCCGAGACCAGAAATTCTCAGCAAAGGACCAAAATCACCTTCAATACTACAGGAGCATTTTTTTTAGATTCTAATATATTAATTTTGAGCAATCACAGCTCTTGCCTCATATAGCCATGTGAAGGGGTCTATAGGAAGCTGGCTGGTTGAGGTCATGGCAGATTCAATAAACCATGAGAACAGTAGGTTGTATTTTTTTAAAAACTACACCTAGCAGCTTTGTTGTTTGACCATGCTCTGTTAGCACACAGTGTGTTGTTTGACCATGCTCTGTTAGCACACAGTGTGTTTGTGTACGTGGAGCTGAGAATTTGTACAGTAATATGCATTTTACTGTGTGCATGTGACGCTGGAGCTAGAATACACTATACGTGTTTTCACTTACTTCTGCTTCCATATACTTTATGTAAAAGAGTACATAGTGGGGTGATTTATGAGCACCGAAGGAAGCACAATTAAATATTTTTCATATTACCAAACCCAAAAACAGAAAACTTATTATATTGCAGGATGCCAGATTTTAGAAGTGGCGGCTGAATTCATTTTTTTTTTTTTTACTTTATTTTTATCCACTGATCCGGCTAGTGAGTCTGTTATTTTTTAACTTCCTTTACAAGACCAAGCTGTGCAGCAAAATTAGCAGTTAGAGGGTTGAGACAAACCATTTAACATTGACAGGGATACTTACAATGATCAGCTTTTTTTTTATTTATGTAAAACCTTTATCCCAAAAGGAAAAATGTTGCAGTAACTACTTAAATAGTGTTAGCAGAAGTTCAGCTTTAATTTGTTAGTCAAGTCCATATAAACCTTCTAGTGCATCTAACACTACCCTCTCCCCAGACTGACAATCAGGGCCAGCCCTACCATGGGTCCCACTGGGACAACTGGACCCAGGTGATACTATGAGAGGGATGGCGCCAGGGCACTCTTTAACGCAGGGCAAATGGGGTCACTGTTTTGGGGCCCGAAACAGCTGCCCCTGGAGCCCATGCTGCCTGCACATTAGGGGGCCGCCCCGCACCCCGTGATGCCGCTGGCATTTAGGCAGTGGTAGTCCACAGAGAGCAAAGGAGGGGGTGGGGCCAGGAGCTCCACTGACTCTCAGACCCCACCCCGATGCAGTCTGTATACACGGGAGATGGCCAAGGCTGTAGGTTCAGCTAAGTAACGTTTTCGGAGTGGATGTGGTAGCGCTGAGATCCCCAGGGCACGGATCGGATGTGGAGTGAGCTGGCTGGCAGATAGGTCCTTCTCCCCAATGCGATGTGCATTTAAACTGTCTGCCTGTAGATTGCCTGATGAGGCTGCACTGATGGACACTGATAGGCTGCACTGGTGGGCACTGATGAGGTACTACTGCTGGACACTGATAAGCTGCACTGATGTGTACCGAGGAGTTGACACTGATGGACACTGATGGGCACTGATAGGCTGCACTGGTGGGCACTGATGAGGTGGCACTGATGGACACTGATAGGTTGCACTGGTGGGCACTGATGAGGTGGCACTAATGGACACCGATGGGCACTGATGAGGTGGCATTCATGCACACTGATGCACACTGATAGGCTGCACTGGTGGGCACTGATGAGGTGGCACTGCTGGACACTGATAAGCTGCACTAATGGGTACTGAGGAGGTGGCACTGATGGACACTGATGGGCACTGATAGGCTGCACTGGTGGGCACAGATGAGGTGGCACTGATGGACACTGATAGGTTGCACTGGTGGGCACTAATGAGGTGGCACTGATGGACACCGATGAGGCTGCACTGATAAGGTGGTATTGATGGGCACTAATAGGCAGCACTAATGGGCACTGATGTGCTGCATGGATGGGCACTGATATGCTGCACTGATGGACACCAATATGCTGCACTGGGGAGCACTAATATGCTGCATTGATGAGGCTGCACTGATTATCAATGTAAATGTCCCCTGTCACAGAAAAGCCGCTTATTGGCTTCCCTTTCCTCAGACAGTGACAGTGCTGAGGAAAGAAATTTCTGATAACCAACATATGTTTACACAGCTGATCACATTGTAAAGAGCCTACGTCATTGGCTCTTTACTGTGATTGATGATGCGCTGTGTCCAAGGGGCACAGCTCACCACTGATCGCCGTGATGGGCGTCATGATTGGGAGAATGTCATTTGATGTCCTCCCAGAACAAGAGCCGTCCCGCCCACCTGTCACTGAACCATAGGCCGGGTGGGAACCAGTTAAATGTTGTTGATGTACAATAGATCTAAATGAGGGAGCATCTAAATGGCAGGCAAAATATTTCACTGTAGAGCCTCGCACCTGGCCCGCCTTCTTCTCCTCTGGTGCATGCA
Source organism: Aquarana catesbeiana (assembly GCF_042186555.1). Classification (NCBI taxonomy): domain Eukaryota; kingdom Metazoa; phylum Chordata; class Amphibia; order Anura; family Ranidae; genus Aquarana; species Aquarana catesbeiana. Next base: position 601,762,637 of record NC_133326.1, on the reverse strand, counting down.
TGAGGCTAGGCACTGAAGACTGTGCGAGCACTGGGAGAGAGCAACAGAGAGGTAATATAAGTTAGTTCTGTGTGACAGGACACAAAATGTGTCCATCATTTTTTTCTGGCTGCTGATCTGCTGGATGGCCAAATGTTGCATAACTTGTCATGCTCAAAAATCACTATACAGCCCTAACTTGCCATTATACTACCCTAGCCTGTCTATATACTACCCCAGCCCACCCCTATACTACCCTAGCCTGTCTATATACTACCCTAGCCCGTCCCTATACTACACTAGCCTGTCTATATACTACCCTAGCCTGTCCATAGTCTACCCTAGCCTGCCCCTATACTACCCTAGCCTGCCTATATACTACCTTAGCCTGTCCATACACTACCCTAGCCTTTCCATATACTATCCTAGCCTGTCCATGTACTACCTTAGCCTGTCTATATACTACCCTAGTCTGTCCAAACACTATCCTAGCCTGTCCATGTACTACCCTAGCCTGTCCATATACTGCCCTAGACTGCCCTGATACTGCCATAGCCCGCCCCTATACAGCCCTAATCCAGTGGCATATCATCCATGGGTCCAACGTGTTCACTGCACACGAGTGGTGGAGGGGCCCACTGTGCTGACACAGACTGCTCCCATGGATGCCCTAGGGAACCAAGATGGGGGAGCGGTAACATGGTGATACGTCATATAATTTTGCATATAGACAAGGTGCTGTTCCATGTAAATCTGACTTCCTGATAAATGTAATTTTAGTTTTAATTATCATGATATAAAATAATGGATGTGGGAGCCTTTTGGTGGGCGTGATTTTTTTTTTGTTGGGGCGGGGGCAGCATTTCATTCTTGGGCTCAGGCAGCACAATGTCTTGGGCCAGCCCTGCTGACAATGCTGCTGTCCAAAGGCATCTCTGTTGCTCCTCCATCTAAAGTGAAGACACCCTAAGACAAAAAGTGTGTGTAGCACCCTCTAGTTAGGTAGGAGTAGGAGAATTTAGTCAGGTCTAGCTGGTGGCTAGGACTGTTTGTTTGTTTTCATTCTGGGTTGGGAGTGGCTCAGAGCAGGGCTGTGTGACTCACAGGTAGCATCACTGTCACCTCCCTCTTCTTTCTAGAAGGTGCTAGAAAGAGAGGAGAGGTGTTGCTGCCTGGGGTGTTCTGAGGAGCCCTGACCAATCCCCAACTTGGTTTGGCAGAAGGCAGGCCTCCTTAAATACCCAGGGTCAGCCCAGCTTGGGAGGAGTTGTCAGGTGAAGAGCTGAGTGAGAGATTATGGAGGCTGTCAGGCCCACAGGGAACTCCCCAGTCTGGGGGGGTGAACTTGGGCCTGGGCTCGGGTGCAGCCAGGAGGAGAAGAGGTCCTGAAGGAGAGGCACATGAGAGAGCAAAGAGAGGACAGCAGGAGAGAGCACTGCTAATAGACTCCAGGGAGGACAACTGGTGGTAGCCGGGAGGGTAGTTAGTGAAGCACAGTCAGGAGGACTGGGGAGGCATGCCTGAGATAACTGGGAGTTTTCAGTTTGAGTTGGGTGCAGAAACATAAGAGTGGACTGTGGAAAGGACAGTGGAGAGAGGTCGTTGCAGCCAGGGTGGCTGAAGAGCCTGACAAGAGCTATCTGGGATCGGTAGCTGGGTAGAGACAGTTAGCACCAGGAACTTTCTATTTTGCTACACTATAGGGGCCCACAGTCCCTGCCTGCAAAAGGCAATTGCTAAGTCCTGCCTCAGCCAGTGTCAGGTCTAACCACTTTGTGCTAGCTGTGCCTGAAGATTAGAGAGGAAGCGATGTGCAGAAGGAGAAAGGATGGAAGATTAGAGAGGAAGCGATGTGCAGGAGGAGAAATGGAGTGTATATACAGGACTGTATATAGTTGTCCCAAGCAAGTTCTACCAATTGTAATGGGCATCCCATACTTCCCTTACATCCAAGTTCAATCCCCTCAATAAAATACAAAAAAAACAAAGCGTATAGACTGTTCTATGTCTCTGAGTATCTGAGAGGTGAATGCCGGGCTGGGAAGGGTGACAGGTGGACCCAGTGGCGGCCCGTGCACTATGGACGCACGGGCGCCGCCCCCCTGCCATCCAGGTGCCCGGCCCGTTTCAGGACGCCGGACGCATGGATTCCTATGGCGGGGGTGGGAGGGGGTGGTATTTTTTGAAGCACGTGATTAGAGCCAGAGGCTCTAATAGGCTTCAAAATAGGGTGGGCTCGGGCGCAGAGAGTGCGCCCTGCGCCCACTCAATTTTGTGATGATAGCGAATTAATTTTCACTATTTTCACACTAACCTTCCTCCCCGCTAATCAGGAGGCAGGCTACCCTATTGGATGCCTGGTGCTTAGGAAGAGCAGCGAGCAGACTCTGAGAGGATCTCCAACTGACAGTGCTGCGGTATGCCCTCTTGGCTCTGTCAGATCCACGGGGGGGGGGGGGGGGGGGGGCGCTTTGTGCCGGAGCCGCAAACCCCACAAGGTGGCTGCATTTCATGGGCAAGTGGCTGCATTTCATGGGCAAGTGGCTGCATTTCATGGGCACAATGGCTGCATTTCATGGGCAAGTGGCTGCATTTCATGGGCACAGGTGGCTGCATATGATGGGCACAAATGGCTGCGTTTGGGCACAATGGATGCGTTTGATGGGCAAAGGTGGCTGCGTTTGATGGGCACAGGTGGCTGCATTTGATGGGCACAGGTGGCTGCATTTCATGGGCAAGTGGCTGCATTTCATGGGCACAAGTGGCTGCATTTCATGGGCAAGTGGCTGCATTTCATGGGCACAAGTGGCTGCATTTCATGGGCAATTGGCTGCATTTCATGGGCACAAGTGGCTGCATTTGATGGGCAAGTGGCTGCATTTCATGGGCACAAGTGGCTGCATTTCATGGGAAAGTGGCTGCATTTCATGGGCACAAGTGGCTGCATTTCATGGGCAGGTGGCTGCATTTCATGGGCACAAGTCGCTGCGTTTGATGGGCACAATGGCAGCATTTGGGCACAAGTGGCTGCATTTCATGGGCAAGTGGCTGCATTTCATGGGCACAAGTGGCTGCATTTCATGGGCAAGTGGCTGCATTTCATGGGCACAAGTGACTGCATTTCATGGGCATTAGTGGCTGCATTTCATGGGCAAGTGGCTGCATTTCATGGGCACAAGTGGCTGTGTTTGATGGGCACAAGTGGCTGCATTTCATGGGCAAGTGGCTGCATTTCATGGGCACAAGTGGCTGTGTTTGATGGGCACAATGGCTGCATTTTGGCACAAGTGGCTGAATTTGATGGGCACAGGTGGCTGCATATGATGGGCACAAGTGGCTGTGTTTGATGGGCACAATGGATGTGTTTGATGGGCACATGTGGCTGCATTTGATGGGCACAAGTGGCTGCATTTGATGGGCACAAGTGGCTGTGTTTGATAGACAAGTGGCTGCATTTTATGGGCACAAGTGGCTGCGTTTGATGGGCACAATGGCTGTGTTTCAAGGGCACAAGTGGCTGCGTTTGATGGGCAGGTGGCTGCATTTGATGGGTACAAGTGGCTGCGTTTGATGGGCACAAGTGGCTGCATTTCATGGGCACAAGTGGCTGCATTTCATGGACACAAGTGGCGGCATTTGATGGACAAGTGGCTGCATTTGATGGGCACAAGTGGCTGCATTTGATGGGCACAGGTGGCTACATTTGATGGGCACAGGTGGCTGCATATAATGGGCACAAGTGGCTGCGTTTGATGGGCACAAGTGGCTGCGTTTGGGCACAGGTGGCTGCATTTGATGGGCACAAGTGGCTACATTTGACGTGCACAGTGGCTGCATTTGATGGGCACAGTGAGGCTGCAATTGATGGAGGGGGGGTTCAGTATTTTTCAGTTTGTTTGCACCCCCCAAAAATTTTGAGCACCGGCCACCACTGGGTGGACCACAATATCCAGCAGCTCCTACGGGGGTACCGCTACATGTGTTACTGGCAGGATCGCCAGGTGAAAAAAAAGTTAAAAAAATTAAAATGGAAATAAATGCAGCCATCACATTGAAAATGGTTCTAAAGTCTAAAGGTATTTTAACTTAAAGTGATCGTAAACAATCATCTTGTAAAACAACCCTTTCAGTATAAAATAGAAATGAAAGGCAAGACATTTTTGTATAGATATAAAAAAACATTATAAATACCTTTTTTCCTTTTTTTATAAATGATCACATTCCCTCAGCTGTTTAAGAGCTTCCCCGTGAATGGCTGTACAGCGGAGCTTGTCAGGACAAGTCTGATCATTGGAGGAGAGTACATTGAGTTCCCAGCATAGCTAGAGATTGACAACTGACCACGGTGATCTCCTGCTTAGTGTGGTCAGTTTTTAATAGGAAAGCAGAGGGACTGGCAGGAACACCAGGGATTTCACATAAAGGATGCAATACAAAGAGAACAGGATACTCTCTCATACATACATACATTGTACAACAGGCACATATTAGGAATATGAAGTGTTGGGGTAACAAATGTTTTAATGCATTCTCTTCATTAGTGTAAAAGCCCTTCCACTGTGTTTTCCCCCCTCCCTAACACTTACCTTACTCCTGTCTGGATCCAACTCTGTACCTTGCTGCAGGTCTTCTCTACCTCTTATCCCAGTCTCACAGACTTTGCTGAGAACAACGGGAGTCATTGGCTCCTGCTGCTGTCAGTCAAATCCAGTGACCAGAGATTGCATGGCAGGGCCACTTTGTGCTGTGTGTGTCAATAGATACACACAGTTTGGCTTGGGAGTAAGCCTGCATATCTGCCCCAGTAAGCAGCTTGCTATACAGGGCAGACACAGAAGAAGGGGAGCCAAGGTAATTGATGTAGGACCCCAGAATAGGAGGTACTGGACAATACCATTCCACAGAGCAGGTACAGTCAGGTCCATAAATATTGGGACATCGACACAATTCGAATCTTTTTGGCTCTAATCCACCACAATAGATTTGAAATGAAACGAACAAGATTTGCTTTAACTGCAGACTTTCAGCTTTAATATGAGGGTATTTATATCCAAATCAGGTGAACAGTGTAGGAATTACAACAGTTTGTATATGTGCCTCCCACTTTTTAAGGGACCAAAAGTAATGGGACAATTGGCTGCTCAGCTGTTCCATGGCCAGGTGTGTGTTATTCCCTCATTATCCCATTTACAAGGAGCAGATAAAAGGTCCAGAGTTAATTTCAAGTGTGCTATTTGCATTTGGAATCTGTTGCTGTCAACTCTCAATATGTGATCCAAAGAGCTGTCACTATCAGTGAAGCAAGCCATCATTAGGCTGAAAAACAAAACAAACCCATCAGAGAGATAGCAAAAACATTAGGTGTGGCCAAATCAACTGTTTGGAACATCTTTAAAAAGAAAGAACGCACTGTTGAGCTCAGCAACACCAAAAGACCCGGAAGACCACAGAAAAAACAACTGTGGTGGATGACCGAAGAATTCTTTCCCTGGTGAAGAAAACACCCTTCACAACAGTTGGCCAGATCAAGAACACTCTCCAGGAGGTAGGTGTATGTGTGTCAAAGTCAACAATCAAAAGAAGACTTCACCAGAGTGAATACAGAGGGTTCACCACAAGATGTAAACCATTGGTGAGGCTCAAAAACAAGAAGGCCAGATTAGAGTTTGCCAAACAACATCTAAAAAAGCCTTCACAGTTCTGGAACAACATCCTATGGACAGATGAGACCAAGATCAACTTGTACCAGAGTGATGGGAAGGGTAGAGTATGGAGAAGGAAAGGAACTGCTCATGATCCAAAGCATACCACCTCATCAGTGAAGCATGGTGGTGGTAGTGTCATGGCGTGGGCATGTATGGCTGCCAATGGAACTGGTTCTCTTGTATTTATTGATGATGTGACTGCTGACAAAAGCAGCGGGATGAATTCTGATGTGTTTTGGGCAATATTATCTGCTCATATTCAGCAAAATGCTTCAGAACTCATTGGACGGCGCTTCACAGTGCAGATGGACAGTGACCCGAAGCATACTGCAAAAGAAACCAAAGAGTTTTTTAAGGGAAAGAAGTGGAATGTTATGCAGTGGCCAAGTCAATCAGCTGACCTGAATCCGATTGAGCATGCATTTCACTTGCTGAAGACAAAACTGAAGGGAAAAATACCAACAAGCAGGAACTGAAGTAGAGGCCTGGCAGAGCATCACCGGGGATGAAACCCAGCATCTGGTGATGTCTATGTGTTCCAGACTTCAGGCTGTAATTGACTGCAAAGGATTTGCAACCAAGTATTAAAAAGTGAAAGTTTTTTGGATGATTGTTAATCTGTCCCATTACTTTTGGTCCATTAAAAAATGGGAGGCACATATACAAACTGTTGTAATTCCTACACAGTTCACCTGATTTGGATGTAAATACCCTCAAATTAAAGCTGAAACTCTGCAGTTAAAGAGCACCTTGTTTGTTTCATTTCAAATCCATTGTGGTGGTGTATAGAGCCAAAAAGATTAGAATTGTGTCAATGTCCCAATATTTATGGACCTGACTGTAAGTATAAACCTGATTATTATTTTAATTTAAAAAACTAGTAAGCTGCAGTATATTACATTTTTGTTTTTTGGACCTGATCAAGACACACAAACATGTTATAGATTACACAAAGTCAGCATTTCTCTGGGTTGTTTATATTTTGCTGTTGGTTTTTTGCCTGTCTGTTTATATTTCACTTTTGTCTTATTACCTTGGACCTCCTCTTTTGTTTTTCCCCTCGCCTGGTCCTGCTGAAAGTATACCATGTTTTTGTATTGAGATATTAAACCCACCACTCACTCTCATACTCTCATCAAAACACTATTACTCTTAGCTGGGGTTTTTGTGGCTTTTCCACTAATTCACAAATATTCCCCAAATTGTTATCTCACTTCTCTACTCAAACTCAATAAGCTTTTTCTTCACTAGGTTGCCCTCAGGACTTATGTCTTGGACTAATATAATTTAAAGAAGGTGAAGATGGATTATCAGAACTATCGTGCAGAGCGATAATCCGAAAACAAGGCCAGGTTACAGGGACACAGTCTGAAATGCAGTGATTCATTATAAAGGGAAAGGAACCAATCAGGGTTTAAAGTGGTTGTAAACCCTTCCATATACCCAGTGAGGGGACTATCCTCAGGTGATACACAGAGATGAAACAGTGAAACAAATCCTCGTACATAAGTTGTACCTGTTTATCTGCTGTCTTCTCTTCTCTAAATCTGGTCAAAGTGCATCATTTATAAAGCTTGTCTGAGCTTTCAGAAAAAAATGAGGTAGAGCGTAAATTGCACTCTGCAGAGCTCAGTGAGGAGAGCTCTGAGAGCTGATTGGAGGGAAGGGACCCACCCACCCCACACCCCTTTACACAGCAGACAGGAACAGAGCTGAGGCTGTCAATCAGCTGGAGGTCCCTCCACTGTCACCTTTTTTCACTTGATGTCAGAAAAACCTGTCAGTAGTGGCTCTTGCTGAACAAGGCAGCAGACAGAAATGACACTTAGTGCTCTGGACTGAGAAAATTACACACTTTAGAGGGATAAGCTTTGTTCATATTTCATGAGGTTTACAACCATTTTAAGCTAGTTCCCCTAATGTGACTTCACATGGGCCTTAAAATATGTGGGGGTGAGATGAGAATATGCTTGAAAGCTTTGGGAATGAGCCAGACTGCCTACATGCATATGCCTATTGATGCCCTAATGAAGAGCATACTACAATCCCACGCACCTCCTATGGATGCCAGTAAAACAGAAGCAGGTAAGGATAATACATTATTCCCTCATAAGAAGGGGTTTTCACATCCATAGAGCTAGGCTTATCAGGATCATCCCTCTTTTGAAGTGATCAGTGGAGTGTAATGCTTATAGTTAACCATGACTTCTATAGTTTTCCAAAAACATCTTGCTGATTTCCCATTCAGGATGTCCATTCATCAATACACAAGAGGGGTGCAAATCAATTAACTGATAATTTGGTTTCAATTAACCTAGTGGAAGACAATGGCAACGTTAATGAAATATAGGAGATTGAAAAGGCTCTTGGTCAATTGTTTTCAGTAATTTTGAAGGTACCAACCTTATTAGTGGACTGAAGAATGGGAATGTTCTTGGCTGAGAGCAAACCCCTACTGCCCACGGAAAGCTCTGGATTGGAGTGTCATGGCTCCAGAGATGTTTCCTTCAGTTTCAGTCACATTTTTAAAAGATAGCTTTTCCAGTTATATTAAAAACCTGGGAGGGAAGGAGAAAATATAGGACTAAAAATGCAAAAGGATGTTTAAGTAAAATGGAAAAAATGTTTAAGAGGAATCAGAAGGACCATTATTTGGAACAAACTCATCCCAAGAAAAATAGTTCACCCAGTTGAGTTGGATCAAAGGCATGGGATTAGAGGGACTACTCAATAGATTGCTTTCTTCTTCCAAGCTTCCTGGAATTCTCTCCGGACTGAGGTTCAAATCTCATCTCATCAGTTGTCACCGGAACAGGTGTCCACACTGGAAGATTTCTCCACACCTCCTGTACTAGTGACAGCTGTCAAATTTTGCAAAACCCCGATGAGAGCTTTTGGTCGGAAAATGCGACCGTGTGTATGCTCCATCAGACTTTTGCTGGCGGAATTAAATTAAATTAAATACAGTATAAGGTTTATTCAAGTAAAATAGTTTACATGCATAGATAACACCAACAGTTGCCAATTTAAAAAAGATACATAAACAAGAGATATTGATACAAAGATATAATGGCAATAATACTACACGGGCATCATACAACCCGACTAGTTTCGTGAAATCCAGCTCTCTCTTCAGGGGTGGATGTGTGTAACAATGTACCTAGGATGAAAAAACGTATATATTTTTGGCAATATGGCACAGTATTGATTATAAAGCCACAGGGTAGGAGGGGTCATGGGTCCCCATACTTACCACTGAGCTTGATCATGGCTAACAGGTGTGCAGCTCCAAGATGCCTCACCCGGGAGCTGAGGGGGCGGAGTCAGATGGGACCCTGCCAGGGGCCAAACAGAGAGCAGGCATGGCATGGGTGTAGTGATGTATCCCAAGAGACCTCGTTACATAAAGAGTATAGGCTGTGAACATAAGTATGTTTGTCAGGCTTCTAAAGTAATAAAGTAGAATCAATAAGTATTGGCATAAAGATATGTACGCATGAATAAAAAGGCCTGGTCCAAAGATGGTAAGGACATGGAGATGATAAGAAACATAGGATAACAGAGGGATACTGACGGGTGGCAAGATAGGAAAGAAAAGAGAGGAGAGAGAGGTGAACTGTGATGGTGCAGTAGTGGTGTAATGATGTATCCCTAGAAACCTCGTTAGTCCATAAAGAGTATAGGCTATAGACATGGGTATGTTTGTCAGGCATCTAAAGTAGTAAAGTAAGATCAAATGAGTATAGGCATAAAGATATGTATATTTAAGTAAGAGACCTGAGTCAAGGATGGTAGGGACATGAAGATGGTGGAAAACATAGGATAGCAGAAAGATACTAGTAAGTAACCAGATAAAAGGGAGAGGAAAGAGAGGTGGATTGTGAATTGTGTGTTGAGATCTGTGATGTCAAAGAACAAAAATAAATAAAAATAAAAATAAGTGCTCAAAAAATGAACTGTGTATGAGATGTGTAAGTGTGCCTAAATGTAGTAAGTATCAAAAAGTGAATATAGTAAGTACCTGAGTATGGTGAATATCTTGAGTATAAGAGTAATGAAACACAGCAGGCAACTTCCACAGCTGTGTGTGTCCTCAGTGAAGAATGAAATTGAAATCCAGCCATGCCTGACCTCCTATTTAACCCTGGAAGAGCCCAGGTGGCTCTACTCCCAACACCATGTGTGGATGGCTGACATGTGAGCGCTGGAAGCGTCCACTGTCATAGGGAGGTACGCAATGCGGACACACCCCCACCCCAAAGCCATCAGATGATAATGCGTCCAGCTGCGACGACGTCCACAAAGTCACAGACGCCCCGCCTCTGGCGCCTAAACATGGTGCCGATGTGTAGGTGTCCCCATCCGCCCAAAAGGAGACACAGAAAAAGCCTCCCTTTGTACACATCACAGCTCCCAGTGTGAGACAAAAAGCTGACACCAACCAAAGAATCGCACAACAAGGAGCCAGGGTATATAACAATACTGGGATGAAAAATGTGTTGGAGGATGAATAGCTAGTATAGCATCAAAATGTAGTAGTTGTTTATACATGTAGATACTGGCAGGGGTGACAACAGACCAGGTTTGGGCTAGTGGGTGTCTTCCACCCGGGTTCAATATAAAGAAAGGGGAAAGGTCTGGTGTCCCCAGTAACACACTTCCTTCCCTGTAACATAATAAAACAAAAGATTCGCCCCGGGACTTTAAATGAAGTGGGTACCGTTTCCGCCAGTAAACATAACAGTAGTAAATACAGTATAAGGTTTATTCAAGTAAAATTGTTTACATGCATAGATAACACCAACAGTTGCCAATTTAAAAAAGATACATACAAGAGATATTGGTACAAAGATGTAATGGCAGTCATAGTACACGGGCATCATACTACCCAACTAGTTTCGCGAGATCCAGCACGCTCTTCAGGGGTGGATGTGTGTAACAATGTATCTTTTTTAAATTGGCAAATGTTGGTGTTATCTATGCATGTAAACAATTTTACTTGAATAAACCTTATACTGTATTTACTACTGTTATGTTTACTGGCGGAAACGGTACCCAGTTCATTTAAAGTCCCAGGGCGAATCTTTCGTTTTATTGTTACAGGGATGGAAGTGTGTTACTGGGGACACCAGACCTTTCCCCTTTCTTTCTATCCGAAAATGCCTTCGTCTGTATGCAATTCCGACACGCAAAAACACACGCATGCTCAGAAACATATCGACGCATGCTCCGAAGCATTGAACGTCATTTTCTCGGCTCGTCGTAGTGTTGTACGTCACCGCGTTCTTGATGGTCGAAAGTTCAGAGAACTTTTATGTGACCGTGTGTATGCAAGCCAAGCTTGAGTGGAATTCCGTTGGAAACCATCCAAGATTTTTCCAACTTCCAACTTCCGCTCGTGTGTACGGGGCATAATAGGGGGGCACACCAATACAATCCTGACATTATTATTATTATTATTATTATACAGGATTTATATAGCGCCGACAGTTTATGCAGCACTTTACAACTTGAGGGTAGACAGTACAAATACAATAATTTAATACAGTATGAATCAGTGATATGAGTTTTAAAATTTCCATACCATATCCAAACCAAAAAAGTATGTGTTGGCTTTTGATACATGTAGTTCTTAGAGTTCACTAAGTGATTTCAGTGAAACCTATCTCTTAGATCATTGCACTGATTTAATGCATTTTCCTTGTTCAGAAACATTCAATGATTAGTCCTTCTGCACTAGGAGCAAAGTTCTTCAAACAATATCTTTCAGATATGACGGCATTCAGAGATACCTGGATGTTATCTGTAACAGTCTGCTCATATCACTTTTCTTTTAGGTGACACATCACCTGTCAGCATTCCACAAATGAAAATTCATTATTCTAGTCATCAGTCCTTTGTCTTTTTTTGCATTCCTTTATCCTTTAATATGTTCATATGTATGCATTTGAGTCAAAGTGTATGACATTGATAATGGTCTGACTGGAAAATAGCTACAGTGGGGCAAAAAAGTGTTTAGTCAGCCACCAATTGTGCAAGTTCTCCCACTTAAAAAGATGAGAGAGGCCTGTAATTGTCATCATAGGTATACCTCAACTATGAGAGACAAAATGTGGAAACAAATCCAGACAATCACATTGTCTAATTTTTGAAAGAACTTATTTGCAAATTATGGTGGAAAATAAGTATTTGGTCACTTACAAACAAGCAAAATTTCTGGCTCTCACAGATGTGTATCTTCTTCTTTAAGAGGCTCCTCTGTCCTCCACTCATTACCTGTATTAATGGCACCTGTTTGAACTTGTTATCTGTATAAAAGACACCTGTCCACAACCTCAAACAGTTACACTCCAAACTCCACTATGGTGAAGACCAAAGAGCTGTCGAAGGACACCAGAAACAAAATTGTAGACCTGCACCAGGCTGGGAAGACTGAATCTGCAATAGGCAAGCAGCTTGGTGTGAAGAAATCAACTGTGGGAGCAATAATTAGAAAATGAAAGACATACATACAAGAGCACTGATAAACTCCCTCGATCGGGGGCTCCACGCAAGATCTCACCCCGTGGGGTCAAAATGATCACAAGAACAGTGAGCAAAAATCCCAGAACCACATGGGGGGACCTAGTGAATGACCTGCAGAGAGCTGGGACCAACGTAACAAAGGCTACCATCAGTAACACACTGCGCCGCCAGGGACTCAGATCCTGCAGTGCCAGATGTGTCCCCCTGCTTAAGCCAGTACATGTCTGGGCCAGTTTGAGGTTTGCTAGAGAGCATTTGGATGATCCAGAAGAGGATTGGGAGAATGTCATATGGTCAGATGAAACCAAAGTAGAACTGTTTGGTAGAAACACAACTCGTCGTGTTTGGAGGAGAGAGAATGCTGAGTTGCAACCAAAGAACACCATACCTACTGTGAAGCATGGGGGTGGCAACATCATGCTTTGGGGCTGTTTCTCTGCAAAGGGAACAGGACGACTGATCCGTGTACATGAAAGAATGAATGGGGCCATGTATCATGAGATTTTGAGTGCAAACCTCCTCCCATCAGCAAGGGCATTGAAGATGAAACGTGGCTGGGTCTTTCAGCATGACAATGATCCCAAACACACCGCCCGGGCAATGAAGGAGTGGCTTCGTAAGAAGCATTTCAAGGTCCTGGAGTGGCCTAGCCAGTCTCCAGATCTCAACCCCATAGAAAACCTTTGGAGGGAGTTTAAAGTCCGTGTTGCCCAGCGACAGCCCCAAAACATCACTGCTCTAGAGGAGATCTGCATTGAGGAATGGGCCAACATACCAGCAACAGTGTGTGACAACCTTGTGAAGACTTACAGAAAACGTTTGACCTCTGTCATTGCCAACAAAGGATATATAACAAAGTATTGAGATGAACTTTTGATATTGACAAAATACTTATTTTCCACCTTAATTTGCAAATAAATTCTTTCAAAAATGAGATAATGTGATTGTCTGGATTTGTTTCCACATTTTGTCTCTCATAGTTGAGGTATACCTATGATGACAATTACAGGCCTTTCTCATCTTTTTAAGTGGGAGAACTTGCACAATTGGTGGCTGACTAAATACTGTTTTGCCCCACTGTATATTTTGATGAGTACCTTCAGGGATTTCCTGATTGCGTTTTTTGGGGGAAAAAAGTAAGTCCTATAAAATGAACGTTTTCAGTGAGTTACTACTATGTCACTTAGATAAAGTTGTTGCTCAGGATTTCCTGGTTTTGCCACCATCATTGTAAAGAGTAATCATGCAATGTTCACTTCTTCCAATCATCGTCTCATGTTTATTGCTAGCCCTAAGACCAACCATAGAGGTGAGAGGCCAACAGACATTTAATTTTCCAGTGCTTCATGGGTCCATTCATGTTTGTTGCTATGGAGAAAGGTGGGGGAGGCACAGTGCAGATACCTGGTTTATTAGGGGGAAAACACTGGTTATCAGACAACATTCTTCAACACTTCTCTCCTCTACAACACACATCCATTAGTGCCTGCTTGCAACTCAAGACATTAAATCTTCAGATTCAGCTGTTTTTATACAATCTCTAAGGGAAATTCAGCTGGAAGCCTTGCTGCTGTGAGAAATCCCTGGGCCCTGTACAGGAGGACCAGTGGTCCCCCATATTGGCGTCCTTGCCAATGTGATTAGGCTGCAATTAAAGCCACTTTTTTTCCTATCTAAGATCTCAAATAAAATGGCGCCATGTTAAGAAGAATGTTAATCCCATAGTGGGAATGGGAGCATTGACTTGTAAACGAGTAACAGCCGTGATCTCACAGTCTCCAATCAAACCTGTAGTGCAGCCATTCTCATTTAGGGTTCTATACATAGGTGTGCGCAGCCTATTGCATTAGGGTGTGCACCCCAAAGCTCAAACCCACATGTGAGCAGGCGTGCCTGTATGTATATGTATATATATATATATATATATATATATATATATATATATATATATATATATATAAAATATATATATATAAAATATATATATATATATATATATATATATATATATATATATATATATATATAAAATATATATATATAAAATAAATATATATATATATATATATATATATATTGGGAGATCTTTCCCATCTCCCTGCTGGCACAGTAAAAAAGAAGTGCAGAAGCATTTCTCTTGTGGCAGAGCCAGTCAGAGGGAGATTTTTCCCATCTCCCTGCTGGCAATCAAAGCGATAATGCTAATGTGCACTTAGTGATTAGAGTGTGCCCAGGCACACCCGGCACACCCCCTGCGCACACCTATGGTTCTATAGAAACAAAAGATTCCTTTCAGAAGCTGCTAGAGGTTCTTTGAGCTGTGGCTAATTGACCTTTTATCTGATGGTGCCTGGATATCTCCAGGTATAATGCCACATGGCAAGCTAGGGGCATGACACCAATGGTCTTTTTTAGCTGTCTATACGGGTGGCATTTTGACCCTGACTGTAAAGAGCGCATTCTTCTACCAGTTTAAGGGACATTCTTCCCATTGAATTCATTTTAACAGGGGTTCCCTCAGCGGTGGCTGGTCCATAAGGGGCGCAGGGGCGCCGCCCCTAATCTCCTTGCACCACCCCGAATCTCTATGCGGGGCACTGGATGCATAGATTTCTATGAGGTTTTTTTTTTTGAAGCACATAATTAGAGCCTGAGGTTCTAATTGGCTTCCAAAAGATTGGGATCTGCGCCCCGAGCCCACCCACTTGTGACATTAGCGAATATATATTCGCTATTGTCTTCCGGCTTCTCCTCCCGGCCAATCATGACAGGAAGCGGGTCTTAAGATCAGATACGCCGGGAGGGGAAGCCACGACCTGGATGGGGTAAGTGCGGACCTGATGGGGGGGAAGGGGTTTGTTTGCCGCCCCCCCCCCAAAAAATGGAGCACAAGCCACCACTGGGTTCCCTGAGACCTGAAAAAGGATTTCAAGGGTTCCTCTGGTACAAAGGTTGAGAAAGGATGCAGTAGTGTGTCCACACCAACTGAACATTATGTGCCTTTTGGTGATATCAGGGGTTGCAGTTGAGGCCCCCATACCTCGTAAGTTGATGTACATATTTGCCTCTCCTGGTGCCTATGCTGTCGACCGATGCTTGAGTCAGAATGAATAGCTGGGCAAAGCTTCTTCTAAAACCAACACATCTGGAAATGAGACAGCAACTATTTTGTGGGCAGTGGATGGAGCCTCAACACGCAGCAGGGGAAAAGCATGCATCTGACAATCCCAGAAGTGTTGAGTCTGAGGGAGGTTCCAATGCTGTAACAATGCAGTGGTAAAGACACAGGCCACCATAGAGGGAAATAATATATCTATTGCAAAAAACAGGTATTTCAGTTTTTAGGTGACTGACAGAGTCGTTTTAAATGAAGAAAACCATAGCAACCATTTGGATTCCACCGTGTACTGGTATGACTTGAGGAGAGTGAAATACTTTTGTTGCAATGAGTTACTGAACTTACAAATTAGCACTTCAGAAAAAAACTCTGTTGAATAATGCTGCATAACCATTAGCACAATATGATATGCTGAAAAGCATCCCACCACACCTTACTTGTTGCAATCAATTTTATATATGTTTTGTATGCATTCCCTTGGTTAACATTAACATGGGCTCCACACACATGGCTGGTTACTTTGCATGATGTGTGAATCTAGCTTTCTTAGTGCAGATATCCTCTGGCTTGGGAGTCAGCACAGCACTTCTCTTTCACTATAATTAACATTTCTTCACCTTCTTCACAATTTCTACTTTAAATCAGCAAGGTGTCTCCTCTTCATGACCATCCATGATTTATCAATGTGCATTCTTCCAATTTCTTTGTATTTTTATTTAAATCTGAAGTAGTACAAAATATTTCTATCCAGATGAACTGGTTTACTGGAATTCCAATGATTTATTCTATCAAATTTTAAGTGTTGAACTGGTGATTAACTAAACTGTGAATTTACACTAAACCCTGTGTTTTGTGTAATATTGTTACAACCATAAGAAAAAATCTATCAAACCAATCAAATAAAATACAATAATGCGAATGCACCAATGTCCATAAAGTCCCATATATTAAATAATGTCCTCATGCACTTACAATTACAATCTGCTTCTTACTATGCTGATGAATCGTGATTCCACACACAATCCTCACATAACATGTCATCTCACAATCCCAGTGCTGCAAGCACTCTTCAAATTTATGTGTGTCACCTTATTGTGAGTAAAGACGTGCCTTCACATCAGCGTATTGGCCTACAGATAAATAGTTCAAGATGAGCTTGCCCCTCTCTGGGGATAAGATGTACAGTGAGGATGGAAAGTATTCAGACCCCCTTAAATTTTTCACTCTTTGTTATATTGCAGCCATTTGCTAAAATCATTTAAGTTCATTTTTTCCTCATTAATGTACACACAGCACCCATATTGACAGAAAAACCAAATTGTTGACATTTTTGCAGATTTATTAAAAAAGAAAAACTGAAATATCACATGGTACTAAGTATTCAGACCCTTTGCTGTGACACTCATATATTTAACTCAGGTGCTGTCCATTTCTTCTGATCATCCTAGAGATGATTCTACACCTTCATTTGAGTCCAGCTGTGTTTGATTATACTGACTGGACTTGATTAGGAAAGCCACACACCTGTCTATATAAGACCTTACAGCTCACAGTGCATGTCAGAGCAAATGAGAA